>NW_011363277.1:0-4174 GCF_000735185.1 Notothenia coriiceps | reverse complement strand
GGGGGGGGCATTTGATTTCTTTAGAATGACTGTTTAATAATAGCCATTCCAGGCATCATTACCAATGAAAACAATTCTGGAAAAGGATTCAATAATAATTTAAGCCTGAGTAACTCATGTATTTAATTGATCATATTCTTGTTAGACTTACTTATTATATATTTATATTTCTTGTTAACATTTCTTGTAATTTTTCTTTTTTATAATCATTTTTTAAATCGTTTTTATATTAGTAATTACATTTGTTCCTTTTTAACAGAGCTGAATTGGGGAAAAACGTTTTGATCATTGGAAAAAATGTAATGTATTTAGAAGGCTTGACCCTGAATTTTGAAAAAAATAATGATAAACTCCAACAAAAAATAAGTATTTGAAAAGTTATTTCAGGTTGAGTATTATTTTGATTCAGATTAGCAAAATCATATTTCACTTTTATTTATATTTTGATGTTTGATTCCTCCTTTCTTTCTTGTTCAGATGATTCATTATCAAATTGTAATTTATTTCCATTGAGATCCTTTCTCTTTCTTTTTTTTTAGACTTATGGCCCTTATGTTGAGTGGGGGCGGGCTTTAAATGAGAGGGGCTTGGAATGTTGAGTGACAGGCCTTACGTAGTCATGTTGCCTTCAGGAATTGTAGGAAATATTGCTCAACACTTTCTACACACAACTCTGACAGTAAAAGAGCAATAGAATGTGTCAATATTCTATCATTCTGGCCCAGATTTAGCTCCATACTTTTCTACAAACCCTCATGGCAAGAAGCCTGATTCTGATCCAGAGTTTTGCCTGGAAAAACGATCTTAAGTAGGAGAAACTCTCATAACAACAGGCTGCATCAGTCCTAACTAGAACCAGGAGAGTTCTATGACCCTCAATACAAGTGGGAGTTCCCAGCACTAAACCCCCCCTCTCCCAGATAACACCCGCTGACCTTTGCCCTCTTCTCCTTATTCTCTTCCTCCTGCTTCTCCAGCTCAGCGATGCGCAGGCTCAGTGCCTCCCAGTGCATGATGGGAAGGCCCAGGTTGTCCTCGCCGTAGCCTTCCTGCCACACCAGCGCCGCACACTCTGAATCCTCCTCCTCCTCTTCCTCATTGTCGGCGTCTTCATCACTCCTCCGGTCGTCCTCCGCCTCGTTGCTCTCCTTCTCCTCCCCCTGCTGCCGCTGTCTCTCCTTCTCCCCCTCCATCTTTAAAGACAAGTATACGGGTTCAAGTCTTTACAGAGCACTCTTTCTATGAAACATGAGGCATAATGCTAAGAGTGTTAAAAGATTGTAATGATGTGGATGTAGGAAAACAAGATGTTGCAAGCTATCTACAATCAGGACTGCAGCTAGGGATGGGTAGTACTATCAGTATTGTTATCCGATACAAGATATTCTATTAGAATGTGCAATATGTTAAAATAAATGTTGTTTTTTTCTTGTATTAAAGGATGCATTACATCAAAGTGATGTCAGTTTTCTAGCTGTTCTATTATAAGCTTTTTACTTTTCATTTGATTCTTGTTTCTGTTGACTTTTATGAATAATAAAAAAATGTAGTCTAAGTAACAATGGTCAACCCAAACAAAGTTTTTAGAATATCGATAATGAGCTATATTGTAACACATTTTGGTAGATTTGTTTTCTAATCCATATTGCCCAGCCCTAATGCTCATTCTGGGAATTTGGAGTTGTTAGCAATTTGCTGGAAGTCCTTACTGTCGGGCCAAGACAAATACCCAATCCAAATTTCTCCAGCAGCTTTATTTCTGCCAGTGTGAAAACCGATTTCCCAAGATGTGACTATTTCCAGTCCAGATAGATGGATTTGGGATGATCCTTTTTATACGACCGATGGATTTTTTTTGTTGATGAAAATAAATAATAAAAGAAAGTAACAGCAATCTCAACGGATATAACTGATAAAACATTAGGTAGATCAGGTAGGATTGTAACACACCTTTCCATTTTGTGAAACATTCAAGAGAGGATAACGTTTTATAACTGTGTTCTAAAATTCTTAATTAAGTGTTTTTTAAATGAGTCATACATTAGCATGGCTGCATAATATATATATGTTTCCCTCATTATAACAATGTAATTTTTACTTAAAATTGCGTTAACTGCTCCTCAGGATTTTTTTAGTTAGTTGAAAGAGAGACTCAGTTACAACTTTTTTATACAACAGGCAACTTGTTGTATTTCAGTAGCATAGTTTATGCAGAAGAAAGGCAGAAGTGAGCACACTTCTGTGTTCAACTATCATTGTATTACGTAATATCACGATATTGAAGATAATGCTCATGTCATATAATACAGAATATTAAAAGTAACAGTTACAGAAAGCTCTGTCTCGTCAGATTTCAAAAGATGCATATTTCTATATAAACAGTTCATTATTATTTGAGTACTCAAAAACAAGCAAAAGTCCTGATTTCAAAATGTTACTCAAGTAGAAATACCATAGTATTCGCTTCAAAATGTACAAAAAGTAAAAGTAATCATTCTGCACAATTAGCTATTTCTGAATAATATATAGTACAGTAGTATTATCAGCTAAATATACTTTAATTATCTAAAGTAAAAGTACTTGTTGCAGAATGGATATTTTCACAGTAACATATTATTATGTTTAATATATTATCCTTTTTTTAAACCTGTAAGAGCATTTTAGTATTATAGTTTGTCAATGTGGAGCAATTCAGATACTTGAAATACTGTGTATATAAGCAGTATAGTACTGCATTTTACCATATCAGCAAATCATGTGTTTTATATGTACAAAGTATATTTGAGTGTTAAATAAATGTAGTAGAGCAGTGGTTCTCAACCTGTGGTACGCGTACCACTGGTGGTATGCCAACTCCCGCTAGTGGTGCGTGGAGGAATCTGACATATACAATTTCTTTTAAAATTTAATTTATTTTTTATTCAAAGATGGGGTAGGTAATTTTGGAGAATCCAGCTTGAGTGAGCTAGAATTTGAAAATACACAACCGGAAAAAATATGCCACTTCCTTTCAGAGCCTTCCACAGATGACATTGTTTTATGGATTTTTTGTCAAAGCACTTAAGATATTCATTGCTATCGGGATGTTAAGAGCATTCCATGGAATATAAAAAAAAGAAAGAAGCTCGAGCCGGTTTCTCAAACTTACCTACCCCACCTTTAACCTTTACACATAACACAGACATATAAAATACAGGAAACACAACTAAGTAAACAAAAAGACTAAAAGCAGTCACTACATTGTGCACATTTGGGACATTAAGGTACACTACTTATTACTGCAACAGCAGCTGATGGTAAGGACCTCAGACAACTTCAATTTAAAAGAGGCTATAGGGACAAGTGCCATCAGTTTGAGGCTTGATTGAATAACATTAATTACAAAATAAATCATACTATCAAAATACTACAACGAATGAAAATAAGCTTGAGATAATTGAAACTGTGGTTTAAATTAGTTCTAATAGGCTATTGTTATTTTTAGATTTAGAAACGAAAACAAGTTTTTTTTTTTTTCTGGCGTTGCTTTTTCTGGCGTTGCTAATGACGACCATACTACCCGTGAACGATTAGCGAACGTTGCAAGCAAGCTAAAGAAAGAAGAAAGCTGAATGATGTTAAAAACGTGGCTCAAAACGGGAGGTATTCGGAAGAGAGGTACAGAGGAGAATATTACCAGCGAAAGTGAACAAGTGAATGAGGAGGAGGACAGTCATCAACCGAGTACAAGCGTAGGCTCCGCCAGCAACACAAAGTGATATGCACAGCCGCTGTGATGGAGGAGAGAAGTGACTCAGGAAGAAGGCATTTGCTCAAAGGATGGAGAGAGTTCAAAAGCTGAAAAAGCACACACTTATCCTTAATTGTTATGTTTTTTCTTTTCTTTTTTACTTTGCCACCACAGAAATGGCAATAGCAAACATCAGCAGACTGAAGATGAGCTATTAGCCCTTAGGCTCATCTGCTCCTGGAGGCTTCATTATTATTGGAACTGAATTCCCAATAGGACATTTTCTGTTTCGATGTGGGTTGTTGCAGGAAGCCTACATTCACACTTTGGTATAGGTCCAGGAAATGACATGTGTGTACAGTTGACATTTGTTGTGTGAGAATAAGTTATTATTTTGTTCTTTATATTCTCACTTGTGGTGAGTGTGAGAGAGAGTGAGAAAAA
>NW_011363276.1:0-10443 GCF_000735185.1 Notothenia coriiceps | reverse complement strand
AAGTACAATATATTGAACACTGTGCTGCTGTCATTTCCCCCTAATGATAACCTGAGATGGTGAATTATAACTCACAATGAAAATGGTTCAGGAAAGTGGATATAGAGTAGACATGTAGAAATAGATAAGCTTATGATAAACCAGCCTTGTCTACTTATTAAGGAAAAGTGGGAGGTTCTTTTTAATGAACAGTAGCTTCTCTGCTTTATCAGCCATAAGTCTGTCCCTCTTCTCATCAAGCACATGAGAGGCAGCGCTGAACAGTCTCTCGCTGTCAGTGCTTGTGATTTGATCTTACTCCGCATATTTGTCCGGGTGTTTTGATTTCAAGTGGTGGAGTAATCCCGAAGTGGTGAAAGTCTTTGCAGTTACACCCCCTCGAGAAATGTCAGCTGAACACGTTTTACAAATCGCAATCCGCGCCTCTTTCTCTGATATTTTAAATATCTCCAAGCGGCAGACATGTTGGCTGTGAGCCAGCCGCGAGCATGGTCGCGCGCCGTGCTTGTCGCCGCGTTTTGATTACGTCATCACAACAACACGTTAGCTTACCAACGTAACCCTGTTAACTGACATTCGGTGATATTTTTTCGGTGCTAAAACCCTTTCGGCCGAAAGCCGAAAGAGCCTTTTTAACCATTTTCGGCCGATAATTTTCAGCGGCCGAATATTCGGTGCATCCCTAAAGAATATCATTTACTCCTGTTGTTTGTTTTTAAAATCAAGAGATAGTCTAAAAAGACACATCGGCCAGAGTTTAAGGATGCATCTATAAATAGTTTTTTGTCTGACCAGCAGTCCAAAATGCAGAGATACGAAGGAGAAGCTTGCTAGGAGAACATGAACCTTTTTTTTATTTCAATTAAATATAGATTAGCTAATTGTTTTGGCACTAATAGTCACAAGCAACATTGTTGGTAAATTCATGTCAATCTTTGTAATAAAAAAAACTCTTTGATTATTATATGTTCATTCTTAAACTAAGCAGGGGTCCTTCATTCTCCCTGTGGGGGTGCGTCATTATATACAATGTGTGATTAGTCTAACCCATCCGTTCTGTGTGTGTGTTTCCAGAACTCTAGGTTTTCTCTGGTGTGTGAGGATCCAGACTGTTGGATGAGTCTGCTCCCTCTGACCTCTGACCTCTCATCTGCCAACTGCACCATCTACAGCCAACGTGAGTGTTCCAGTGTAGCAACAGCATGTCCACCTGATGTTTCCTGTTGACTGCCCACTGGCTCAAACTCATTGTTCTAAAACATTTTCCCCCTTACATTGTACTGTTACTTCTCTATTAAGCATATTTAAGTAGAGCTGCACATTTTAGTCGACTATGCGATCCGTCAATTTACAGAAAAAAAGTCTACAACAATTTTGATAATCAATGTATTGATTGCAAGTAAGTATTTAAGCAATAATGGCAGAAAATGTTTTTTATCAGAATCTCAAATATGGAGATTTCCTGCTTTCTAAGTTTTATATCATATCCAAGTAAATCTCTACGCCAACATAAATGCTAGAAACCATTTATCAAATGTTTTATTACTCATTTTAAATGTCAAGTGAGTGGTTGAAGTAACAGGTTAGCAGTTTCCTGAGTAGATGACCCTCATCACTAAGCAGCTATTGAACAGGCTTTCCGGCTTGAACAGGACAGGGACATTGACCCCTGACACTGAGAGGTGGGTCAGTCCCAGGGCTTTGCTATTGTTGACTTCAATGAGAGTAGTTCCACCTTTTCTATGTTCCTACCACCACTAGTCAAAATGTTGTTGCCTCCAGACAACACTACCCCCAAATGGAATACATTTAGTGAATATTAACTTGCATGAAAAAAAAAAAAACTCTGTGTTTTTTTGTTAGCTTCCTGTGGTGACCTGAGCTTCTGTGTTTCAGGTGAAGAATTGTTCTGTAAGGTGACCAGGGAGCTTGCAGCTGGTGAAAGGCTCCTGGCGGCCCTGTCCCCACCTGTGGGCTCCTGCTCCTCCCCCCCCCAGGCCCAGCTATCTCCTCCACTCAGCCTCGTCACCCAGAAGCCCCCTGTGGGGACGGAGGACTCTCTGTACCCCCCAGCTCTGCGCTCAGAGATCCAGCTCCTCCCACAGCAGGCTGGCATGGCCGCCATCTTGGCTACTGCCATTGTCAACAGTGAGTAATATATATAAATCAAAGTCTGTTTATTCGTTAGCAGTACAGCTATTTTCTTCAATAAAGTATATGTTATATCTACTATATACAACAACTAGCTTCTAATCTGGCTAGGGAAACTATCCATTAGAATAAGATAGTTTGGAATTTAAATCATTCAAACGATACAAAGTGATATTAAGGTTTCTTTAAGAAAGATATATCCTTAAGAATCTGTATTTAACATGTACTGTAGAGTAAATATGAGAGACTGTATGGCCTATAAGTATTACATGCAATACAGTTTCCCTTCTAGCCTTTATGCTATACTTGTTTTGTCTTGTCAGCCCAACAACCTTTATCCAGGCAATGTTTTTGCGATAGCTGCAATATAAGTTGGTACCGGAAAGCCATCATGGCATAAATCTGTATTTCAGCATCTGTCTTCTGGCTGCAATGATCTCTTTGGCCACAAGATGGCATTGCAACTCTTCAGCTCAGCTGAAATATGATGATTATTGTCAATGCCCTTACTGTGTGTGTGTGTGTGTGTGTGTGTGTGTGTGTGTGTGTGTGTGTGTGTGTGTGTGTGTGTGTGTGTGTGTGTGTGTGTGTGTGTGTGTGTGTGTGTGTGTGTCCAACATGAGTGATTGCTTCATCTATAAGAGCTGTAGATTGACTTTTGGAAATGGTTTCTGAGATTTTACAGTTAAAGGTACTTGAGTCACTAATTTGTGAAACATTTTAAGTCATCTAACTCTAAATGTATCTTCTATCCATCTATCAGAGGACATCTTCCCATGCAAGGACTGTGGGATCTGGTACCGCAGTGAGAGGAACCTGCAGGCCCACCTCATGTATTACTGTGCCAGCCGGCAGAAGCAGCCTGCTGCAGCCTCGTCTCCGCCACAGGACAAACCCAAGGAGTCCTACCCCAACGAGCGCATCTGCCCCTTCCCACAGTGCAACAAGAGCTGCCCCAGTGCCAGCTCACTTGAGATCCACATGCGCACACACAGTGGTGAGTGCCAGACCTACTGTCTCTCCACGCCCAACGACCTAACTTGTAGATGCTTGACCAATGTGCCTTAATGTTTATCACATCGTGTGGAAGATTGGCTCATAATGTGTCCCTCTGTCTTTTAACAGGTGAGCGTCCATTTGTCTGTCTCATCTGTCTGTCAGCCTTCACCACTAAAGCGAACTGTGAGCGCCACCTTAAGGTCCACACTGACACACTGAACGGGGTGTGTCATGGCTGTGGCTTTGTCTCCACAACAAGGGACATCCTTTACAGCCATCTGGTCACCAGCCACATGGTTTGCCAGCCGGGGTCTCACAGTGAGGTCTACTCCCCAGGTCCCGGCCTACCCAAGCTCCCGCTGTCCACTGGTAAGACATACCATCAATGTGACTAAATGTGGCTACTTTTCCAGATTGTGGATCAATTATTGGCTCATTGATATAACTGATGCTTTTCTAGATCCCTTCAAATGTATGCTACTGTTATAGTTTGCTTTTTTTTACTGTCTTCAGGTCTCAGTCCAGGAGACTCTGGTGTGGTGCTGAAGTGTCAAGTGTGTGGCCAGAACTCTGACTCACCTGCCCAGCTTCAGCAGCATGTGCGAACCCACCTAGAGGTTAGGGTCCCAGTCGAAAGGAGCCCCACCCCCTGCCAAAGCACCCCATCTTCAGTTGACAACCCCCACCTCCAGCAGTCTCCCCAGGACAGGGAGTCCCTGGCCTGTGTCCCTACGCCAGAATCGGTCAGTCCTGGTGCAAACGGAGGCTCCGCCACGCCTCGAGACTACAGTCCTATTGATGTAAAGATCAAAGAGGAGCCTCCTTCGGACTTGGAGACAGAAGAGCAGCAAATGGAGATTAGGGAGGCTGGAGAAGATGAGGAGCTGGGTGAAGAGGCAGGAGATCAAGAAGCAACAAGGAAGACAAACAAGAAGCAAACATCCTCCTTCCAGACATCCACCTCTCCAAAAAGTCTGGCCACTGGAACTGTAAAGGCAGAACCGACTAGTCCCACCCCTGGTTCTAGCCCCGCACATGTCAGTGGTACAGGCTCAGTTCTTCCCGGAGGAGCAATGTTCTTGTCTCAGTACATGTTTAATCCTGAAGCCGCCATCCTGCCTCAGGCCTCAGAGATACTGGCTAAAATGTCAGAGATGGTCCACAGCCGTCTGAAGCAGGGCCAGACAGTTCCTCAGAACAACCCGGCTGCATTCCTACCCTCTGGACCAACTGCACCTACAGCCACAGCCACTCCTCCTCACAAAGGAGCCACCTGCTTTCAGTGCGATATCACCTTCAACAACATCAACAACTTTTATGCACATAAGAGGCTGTACTGCTCCAGTAGGCATCATGGAGAAGGTGCAACCTCAGCTTCAGACCCTGGGGCAACTAGAGATGCAGCGCCAGCGACACTCCCTTCCAGTGGGGCCCATGGCACGTCAGCATCACCTCAGGGCGGAGCAGCAAGTAGGGCCGCCTCTGCTTCTCCCTCTGACTCTGACCCTCCTGCAGGCAGTGGAGCAACAGAATCTGGGAGGGTCGTGGAAGTGAAGACAGAAACCCCTACAGGAAAGGAAGGACTATCATCCTCTTCAGAAGGGGAAGGTGGAGGTGGAAGTGTGGGAGGAGGTGGAGGAGGAAGAGCAAGCGAAGGCAGCCAGAGTCCTGCAAGTGGTTTTGCAGAAGAACAAGAAGACGATCCTAACAGAACATTCTGCGGAGCCTGCAACATCCGCTTTAGTCGTCATGAGAACTACACCGTTCACAAGCGCTTCTACTGCGCCTCCCGCCATGACCCATCCAACCACCGGTCCCTACACATGGCCAAGGGAACAACCACAACGCCTTTCCTTCCCCAACCCATCAGGACACGCAAGAGAAAGAAGATGTATGAGATTCACATGGCCAGAACTGAAGCCTTAGCCAACGCTGCTGCTGCTGCTGCCGCTGCGTCCGCGGCTGCCTCGGCTCCGTCTGCCTCTGTTCTGGGCTTGGCAGTGAAAGAGGAAGGTTCTCCCAGCGGGGCAGGCAGCTCCAGCCCTGAAGGAGATGGCCCGATTGACCTCAGCAAGAGGCCCCGTCTGAGAGAGGTTCCACCAAACAGCAGCAGCAGTGTTCTCCCCTCCCTGCCACTCACTGACTACCACAAGTGCACTGCATGCAGTATCAGCTTCAACAGCATTGAGAACTACCTGGCTCATAAGACCTACTACTGTCCTGCCACCACCCTGCAGCCTCACACCCTGGAGCAGCTTCATAGGCTCAAGAGATCGGCCTCTACCTCTCCCAAAAGCAGGCCTCAGCAGGAGCGCCCAGAACTTCTGCACCCTATAGAGGCTAAAGCTCTGCCAGCTGAGTGGGTTGCCCTTGCTCAAAGCACATCGTCCAGTCCTCACCCCTCCGCCTTACCCGCCTCTGATGCCACGTCTCCTCTCCATACAGCCACCACACTGGCAGACATCCCAGGAGCCGGAGCCAAAGGCCTCGGTGCCTCTCAGGTGGTCTGCCCCTACTGCCCTAACAGGCTCGTCCCCTGTGACCTGATGGAGCACTTCAAGACTACCCACGGCATGCTAGTAAGCATTCAGCCCCCCCAGCCAGGTGGTGCAGTGAGCCGTAGCCCCAGCCTCAGTCCCAGGGATGGAGCTGCGACCACCTCCACCCTCCAGATCAGCCAGCCCAGACTGCGAGTCCACAGAGAGAGCCTCAATGGGCAGACAAGGAGTGGTTCAGCTTCACCGGCTTCCCCCCTGGCAAACGGCAGCCCTTCAGCTGGGGGGGGGTCACCTTTGGCTGGCTCCCCCCTGCCTGTTCCTCCCCAAAGGGCTCCCTCTCTGACTGTGACCCCTGTGCCTGAGGTCCTCAGGGAGACTGAGGGGGCTTCCCTCCTTCCAGACAAGGCTGTCCCGAACACAGCCTCCCATCCCGACCCCACCCCCCAGCCTGCTCTTATCTCTACCCACAAAAGCACAGTGATCTCCCCTGTCCTGAACGGTAACTCCCGCTTCTGTCGGCTCTGCAACATCAAGTTCAGCAGCCTGTCCACGTTCATAGCTCATAAGAAATACTACTGCTCCTCCCACAGTGCTGAACATGTCAAGTGAGCGTCCTCGTCCCCTGACTGTCCTGCTCTGAGCCCAGGCTCTGCTTCAATAGGTTCAAAGAAGCCAGATGTCCCTTTTCCTCTGCCAGTCCTCCCGCATGGGTGCCAGAAAGGCGCTCAGCTGGCATGACCATGAATGACAATGAACGACTGTTACTCTTACCTGACAGGGCCTAATGCTCCGAGCAGAGTCACAGGTGTTGTTACTACCACACTGAAGTGAGGCTTCTGATGGGTCAACGTTTGGAGAACACTAAGAACTCAGATGCTACCTGCACACACTGCTGTGCCCTCGTCCCATTGATCACTCTGTGTCTTTGTACCGCAGTCACCAATTCAACTCCTGCCACTCCCAGGCCTCACAGTTGCATTATGGGATGTTTCAAACATGTATGTCACGTCCTCTCTCTGTCTCTCTGTTGAACTGTCAGTAATTAGGTTCTGACATGTGGAGGCATTTCTCACGATGACTGATAACCCGCTATGTTAATCTGGTTATGATAAATCTCCAGACTTTTCCTGAGCTCTTAATGTTCCAGACTAAAACCGAGGAATAATTTCTCTAGTGGAAAAACACTTGATCACTGTTAATGTTTTTATTATCTGTGCATAATGTATGATGTCTGAAAACAAGAATTATATTATACTATTGTTTCAACACTGGCTCTTTCTTCCTTACTAGAGAAGCTGAAGCGTTTTTAGCTGAAAAACAAAAATGTATTATCACAATGTTACTAATTACTGAAGGATAATATTGCAAAATGGACCATTTTTGGTTTCTTTTCATATACACATTTTTTTCTCTTCAAAACATTCAAGCAAGAAGAAGATGTGAAAAATATTTATCTTTTTAGTCCTCACTGATTTCATGTCAACAGAAAACTACCTACCTGGTGTCAGAGAGTACTTGTATTTTTATTTGTATATTTTTAATACTGTTGGAAGGATTTGGATGTGTTTTTCTAAGTGTAGATATGTAATATCTTCTCACAGTAATCACTGGGATCACACTGAACTTTGTTATCACGTTAGCCTTTGGTGTTCTGGTTATTTAGTTGGTGGTGATGGCTTAAACCAGCGCAAACCCCCCCCCACCCCTCCCCCACGTTTTTGGCGTGAGAATAAAGGAGGCTCCCTTAAACCACGTTTTGGTGAGAATAAAGGAGGCTCCCTAAACTAAATTCATATTTTCAATCAAAGTCTCTTTAGTGTCCAGCCTCAAGACCATGCTTTTGCTTTTTTACCACGCAGAGCTTCACAATGCCTTTCCATACTTATTCTGAGAAATACACAAAAATGTTTACCACACATAAACAATAATATGTTTTCTTTTTAAATTATTGTGGTTCTGTCCGGCAATGAAGGCATAGCAGGGAACATGTTGAGCACGTCTCACACTGTAGTCTATGCACGTACGTAAGTGGTTTCCCCTGAGTGTGGCCCTTGGTGTGTGATAGATCCTAAATGGTCAGTGGTGCACATAGTTTACGCCATGTTCCATGCTGCTGCTGCTGCTGCTGCTGCTGCTGCTGTTGCTGCTAATACAGTGTTAGTTAGAACTGTGAAATGTTATTTTTTTTCAAATATTGATGCAAACTTACCAGTAAGGGACATCATATGTTTTTAAAGTCCACATCTTTTTTAATATACATATATATATATATATATATGTTGCCAATATTGCATCCAGATGCTGAATTAATTTGGTTTTCACTCCTGACAGAAATGGTTGGGAGAAATATTGTCATACCAGTTGATGTTGTTTTTGTACACCAAGGGACACCAGAGCAAGCTGTAAACACAACAATATTTCACATTAGAATCAAACAAGATTGTTGCAATGTTGAATGTGGCACTGTTAGTTTCTCATGAAGTGAACGATATTCGCCCCATCACCCCCTTTCCAAAACTGGAAACCAAATGTAAATTGTTGGATGTTTTCATCACAGTCCGATTCTTGGTTCACTTCCTGCTCTGATGTGGTTTGAAGCAGCTCTGTATCAGACACATATTCTACTAAGTGTTTACAATATGCTGATCCCTCAGTTCAAAAGGAGATATACAAGCAGGAAGACAAGTCATGTCAGTTAGTCACAAATGAAATAAGTGAGTGCTTGAAAATCATCCTGCACTTGCACTGTGTTGTATAAAATGTGCTGAATGTTTTAGTTTTAGGGACTTACTTACTTTTGTGATGTATTTATGTTATGAAGATCTTTGTCCGTCCAAAGTGCGTTACCTTGAAGGATTTTCTGAAAGATGTTGAACCCTTTTTTATCTAGTTGTAAAGACATGTTTTCTTATTGATTCCTCTGATCATAATGGAAAGAATCACAATGAAAGTCAAAACTTTTATTTCCATTTCATTTCAGTTTCATTACACTCTTGTTCAAACTATGCATGGGAAATAAAAAAAGTTCTGAGAGACAGTGATGGAGAGAATGAGTGAACTTCTTTCTAGTGGCTTCCATGGATTCGGTGAGCTGCTCTTCCAGCTGCTCTCATCCTGTGCTTGAGAAGGAGTCTTTGACTTTTGCAGGTGAATAAAAGTTGCTTATGTGTAGTCACTCGTTAACCACTTCCTTTCATAAGAAAGTTTTCACCGTTTAAAACTTGCTCTTGAATAAAGGCTGAGTGAATCATCAGCTTTCCTTTCAAATCATGTGCATGAGCACCCCTAAGAAGAAGAGTGGGCCAATCAGCTTCAAGGCTGTCTCCATCCCAGGCAGAGTGCACCCATAGCCATAACACTGTGCCTCAAACGCAGATCAAATGAAGCACACTGAATTTCTCGCCCAATGTTTATTCTCCAATTCTAAGCCGTCTCTCTGTGGTCAGTCACCGTGAACCCCCCTGTTGCCCCCGTCTGTAGCCGTGGTTTGGGTTGGGTTGGCCTGCCTTACTTGTTTATTTGAGACACAATAAGTTATATCATTTTCTTTCCCTACATAAGGTATATTTGAACACGGATACATTTACATTTCGATTTGTAGAGTGCTTTACAGATACAAGTTAAAAATCGATGAATAACATTTGATTACAGTTTTTCTCGATTGCTAACACAATAAAATTATACATATAGCACAATTATTTTAACTGACACTCAAAGAGCAAAACATTGGCTCAAATCTCCAAAACTCTAAACACGTTTTCAGCTTTTCACACAATTTGAAAATCAATATGGCACTTTTTGCAAACCACTGCACACGTTTCTCCACGTAAGACACAGGAATCTGACATAAGGTCACGTGTTAGCAGGTTCAAAACACTGACATTCAAAATGCCTCACACATGGAACAATGATCAAGAAACACGTTCCACCTGACCAAACAAGTTGGCTCATCAATCAGGATGTTAGCACTATAAAAAGACCACAGGTGAGTACTTTCTTACAGTAACAATGGAAGCCAACATGCAAGAGGAAGAGCAGAGCTGTGAGTGAGAGGAGGAGGAAGAGGTGGGGTGAGAGTGAGAGGAGGAAGAATGAGAGGTAGAGCTGGAGGGAGAGGATGTGGACAAAGAAGGAATACTCTCTAATGAAATGAAATGTTATCAACCATGGTGTGATGATGAGAGAGGCTAGACAGAGGGTTCAGCCTAATCTAAGCCGATTTACTGTTGCCTCTGTAATCCGGACACAGTTCCCAGTTTTCAGCTCTACATAATTCATGATATATCAGTGCTTATATCTGTTGTGTGAAACGTATTTACTTCATTACTGTAACTGAATTGTTGGCATGTTGCATACTATAACTGTACAAAAATCCTGCACAATGTACTGTGGTAAACTTACTTGTATGCAACACAGACACTGAACATCCACTATATCTTTGTTGTTTATCTGAAGGACTGAGAAACAAAGAGGTGCAGGTGGAAGGCCAAGGATTTTCAATGAGGCACAGGAAGCAGCAGTTACAAACTGGGTTTTGGCAAACAATCACACATAGTAACTATGTGCTGAGATGCATGTTGCACAATGTGGTTTTTGAATAAAATGTGATTTGTTTTCAACAACTCATTTGTATTTCTTCATTTACTGTATTTCTGTAAACTCAAGCAATCTTTCTCTGCAGAAACCTCTATGTACGAGCATAGCCCATAAAAGATGAAAAGTGCTTTAGATTATGCTCAGCAGTGTTTAGTTGGGTGGTCAAACAATCTAGTATTATGAATGAAGTGTGTTATTA
>NW_011363275.1:0-3247 GCF_000735185.1 Notothenia coriiceps | reverse complement strand
TCTGAAGTGTTGCCAAACGTTTGATTTGTGGGTATTTTTCGGTGCGCTGTGTTTCTCTTTCTCCTCGACTTCCATGTGTGTTGATAACTGAGACTCTCGGCCTCCGTAGTGCAAAGCAAAGATCAAAGATCGTCTCTGCGGAATGCTGACAGGATGAGCGGATATTATATGAATGAATCATTTTTTACCGATGCAAAGACGCTACAATCGATGCATCGAGAGTTCAACCCAAACTGTAGCCGATGTGCACTCTTTCAACCGGTGCACTCGCATCTTGAACATTTACGCCGGTGCACCGATGCGAATCGGTGAATCTTAACATCCCTACTACACGCAGAACACGTACAGTGCGTGGGGCCTCATCTTGCGCAGGGGGCCTAATCTGCAGAGCAATTATGCACGCCACAGTTTACCCTCAGCGAGGCTCCTACGCCCCCCCCCCCACCCCCCACCTTCAGCGCTCGCGACACGTGAGTGACGAGTTGTGTAGAGATCCGGGGGGCCTCATGAAACAATTTCGCGTAGGGGCCCAAGTAGGCCAGGGGCAGCCCTGTTTGTAAATTTCACATGTTGATTGTAATAAATCCTATGGATTTGATTATGTTGAAGGTGTCTTCATCTATTGTATTTGGGTCAATGGTGGACATTTGTTAGCCCAATAGGATGGGGCGTAACGGAATGTGTTGACATCCACAGGGGAACCAGTGTGTCATGAGTGCATGTTGCACGCAGCACCAAATGACTGTATTTCACATGTAATGCTATAATAATAAAGTGCATGTTGCATGCAGAGATGCTTGTGTTGCGTGCAGTGAGAGAGGCAGGCGGGCGATCAAAGCACCTCCAGAACATTCCAGAGAACTTCAGTGAGAGTTTCTGTGGTCGAAGCCTGAGGAGACAGAAGGAAAAACAAAACTTAAGTCCACACGCAAGGAGAGGAGCGGGAACAAGAAGAGGTGAGGGAACAAGGAGAGAGGAGAGGAAAAATGGCAGAAGAGAGGAAGCAAGGAAAGTTGAAGAAACAAGGATTCAGAAAAAAAGATGACGGGTAAAAGGGAGAGATAGAAGAGGAAAGAAGGACATGAGATGAAAAAAGAAGAAGAGAGACCAAAGGGAGAAAGAGGTGATGTCAGAAGAAAGGAAACAAGAAGAGAAGAAAAGACAATAGGAAAAAGGAGAGAAGAGAAAGTTTGGAGGAGTACAGTAAATTAAGGGAGAGGAGAGGAAGAAAGAGGGAAGAAGAGGAGGGATAGAGAGGAAAAAAGAGAGCAGAGAGGAAACAAGGAGAGGAGGGAAGACAATAAGGAAAAAAGTACAGGTACAGATAGAGAGGGGAGGAAAACAATAGGGAAATAGGAGAGACAAAGACAAGAGGGTGAAATAAGGAACTGAGAAAGGGGGAGCGGGAAGTAAGAGGAGAAAGGAGAGGGAACAGGAGAAAGAGGAGGAATCAAGGAGACAAGGAAATGCAAGATGGAGAGGAGAGGAGAGGGAGCTCCATCCAAATGTCATGTATTTTAAGAGACAGGAATCCTGGAGCCTGGCATGCAGCCGCGGAAGGGATTCCCCTGCAGCTGTGAAATGTGATGCAGACAGAAGGGGGGGGGGGGGCATCTACAAATAATTTTAAATTGCAACAAAATGATCTCCAGAAGTGGGCGGGGTTTACCTGGCTCAGTCACGCTGACAACACCTACTCTGCATACAGTTATACTATAAATAGAGTCTTTGCTGAATGGTAAACTAGATTGGTGATAAAGGTAGACTTTCAGAGCAGGAAAGGTAGAACGGAGAGAGTGAAAAATCTAAAAAGGGAAAAATATAATGCGAGACAAACTCAATTCTGAAGGACAGCAGCAGAAGATGCTACGTGTTTAAGCTGCACTAAAAGGAGATTTTCAGGTTAAGACAAGGCTAATAGAAAGACTGAAGCAGAGAAGGCTGAGAGTAGGACAGCAGAGGACCACCATGCCTTCCTCCTCCTCCTCCTCCTCCTCCTCCTCCTGCCAACAGCTCCCTGTGGCCCTGGGGCCTTTGGAAGCAACCATCTCCTCCATCCCCTCCTTCTCTTGTTCCACTTCCTCCCTGCACCCCAATCCTCCACGGGGCCGTCGCCCCCGCAGGGTCCTGTACCCGGCCTCTCAGAGCAGGAGGCCCCCGCAGAGGGAGGCCCCGGACCAGGCACACCGCTGGCTGCTGCTCCTCTCTGCTCTGCTCTTCCTGCAGATCTACTCTGAGGAGACGCTCACCTGCACAGGTATTTATAGGCTCACACCTCATCTGCATGACACTTATTTCCTTTTTTTATTGAGTGATTACAGGACAAGTGAAGACAAGTCAGGGTCACATATACAGTGAGAGAGAGAGAATTTACAAAGTCAAACTAATGACAAAATACCAAGCGGGGCATATACTTCTTTAGTCTTATTTTAGACTTATACAGCGCTAACCAATCACAGCAGACTGGGCTCTGGTTTCAGACAGTGGGTGAAAAGAGGTGCTGCAGCACAGGCAGTATGAGAAAAATAAAGAGCTGTTTGAACATTAATGCATGGAGACATGTCACAGTTTAACACTAGAACCGCCAGAGGTCGCTGTATACCAGTGGCGAGCCGTGAGCTTTATAGAGTGGCGAAGTCCCTCCCCTTCCGGTGGACCTCCATGGGACCTTATATCGGAAAAATAATGTATTGAAGTCAATGGGGAGAGAAAGATTATCTTTCGATCCCGTTTGAATTGTGCCACGAATTACACATAAGATGTTTGTCAATTTAAAAGATAATTTTGCAAGTCAAAAAAATTCAAATGTGTCGTAAAACTGTGAAGTTACACATTTCTTTGTGTGAAGCGCTCAATGAACTACAACTCTGGTCTTGCACACGTCACCAACACCAAGATGGCCGTCACGTTGGTACATTTCATCTCTTTCTTTCAGAATGAGGCGAAAAGTATTAAAAGAGGTGAAAATCACTACAAGTCTGGGCATGTTGAGAGCTGTACATACGAAAAAGGGGAGTTAGTCAGTTCCGTAAGAGCCAGCATGCGGGACCGGCTTTACAAGGTTTCGGTGAGTAACACGAGTGTAATGTGTAACGTTAATGTCAGCTACTGTAGCTAACATTAGTTAACAAGGTACACTCGTGTTTTGTTTTAGTTGAGAACGAGCAAGAGGTACTATTATTGGTATGATAACAACCTGGTACAAAGCACACAGGCATCTTGTTAAAGTAAGTAAGTACAGTAAGTA
>NW_011363274.1:0-3669 GCF_000735185.1 Notothenia coriiceps | reverse complement strand
GCAGCGAGCCGTTTAGTGGAGAAAGTGAATACTGCTGAATACACATACTTTACAGAGATGCTGTATGAGAAACCAATGTGAGTTTGGAAAAATTGCACAGTATTTTTCATTTTAGTATACCTCAACAATGGAATTATGATCAGTGGAAATGGCCATGACATGGGACCTTTAAGGCGAGACACGGCAGGCAAAAACATTGTTTTTCATGCACTGGTCAATTTAGTGCTATTTTGATTCCATAACATGGTTTTCTTTCAGGCTTTTGGAAGGAAAACGTACAAAATACACATTTAGGTGTTTATTTTTACTAAAGTTTGTCTATTTGCTGATGTACCGCGAACGCTGTTTGCACCATGTAATCAGAGGTATCGTTGGAAAGCTCTGTCTCTCAATTTTTCGGATCCAAATATGGTCGTTTCCTTTGTATCAGCAACCAATCGCGAAAGTACAAAGGGGTCTTAAACCAAGAAACAAAATCTCATTGGCTGGTGTCAATTTCTGACAACGTGATTCGTTCGGATGTGTCACGTGGTGTGCTAAAACACTTCCTGGTTAGCTTTCGCTGGAAATGTAAATCTCAAAATGGCAAAAGATCGGCGAAAAAAACGTTCAAATAGAAGACAAAAAATTGTCCCTTGCACGAAGCAAGATTATACAAAAAAAGAAAATGACCCCGAACATGAATTTAAACTATTTCAGAAAACTTGTAATACAAAAAACAATTGTCTAAATCAGGGGTGTCAAACTCAATTTCTTCGCGGGCCACATTAGCATCATGGTAGCACTCAACGGGCCGGTTGTAACTTTAAGACATATATCAAAATATGTATATAAATATTTAATAATATAAAATAATGTATTATTCGACATTATTTCCTCTGCATTGGATTATTATCGGATAGGGTAATAACTTCATAATTAACTACGTCTGAAAGCAGAAGTCTAGGGCAAATCATTGCAAGCCTCTTCAGTGAGAATGTTACAAAATGATTTTAAAAAAAAAAACAATTCTGAGAAAAAAGTCAAAATTGAGATGCATTGTGGGATATGTAGTTTATGGGCAACGTGCTTCTGTAAATCGGCATGTAACCGTATAATAAACATATTATATTCTTTGCAAGCTCTTGAGGGGCCGCATGAAATGAAGTCGCGGGCCGGATTTGGCCCCCGGGCCTTGAGTTTGACACCCCTGGTCTAAATGTAAGTAATTAACTGGAGGAATGTATAGCTGATATCTTTAAAAAAAAATTACCCGATTCACCTGTAGTGTCTCGCCTTAAGAATTTCCTCCACACTATCTAACCAAACTCCCACCAATATTGCACTCTTACTAAATAGAAACAGCACTTTACCTCCTCCTTCTTGGCGATGTGGCAGATGTGGACGGGCCGCTGGTAGAGCTGAGCCACCATCAGGATGGCAGCCACCGTCTGCTTCTCAGCGTGAGCCACGATGGGATACTGCTTCGGCCACTTCTCAAAGTGCTGCAACCAGAAACAGAGAGAGTTTAGTGGGCAGGGTGGGATACTGGAGGCACATGCTAATGGAGATATTAGGGGGTTTTAGACAGTGGCTCCAGGAAATGCCAAAATGCAAAGACATGAGAAGGGAAAAAAACACTTCTCCGCCAAATTACAATTTACTTAATTTGAAACAGATTTAAACACTAAAAAAGACAAATCTATAAATCCTGACACCTATTTTCCCTTTTAATAGATTAAGAAAAGTCCCATAATAACTACAATGATAGAAAACCTGTAAACTAAAGTGGTTTGTCACGGTTTAAAAATATACCACACTAAGATATTACGATTGTCCAATTAAGTCTGAATTTCTTCTTGCACCACAGCAGGTCCATTTGCAACATGAACAAGGTGAGACCTACCTCCATCCAGAGAGCCACGTTGTCCATCTTGAGAGTGGAGTACGTGTCGTTCAGATACATCTTCAGACCCACCGCCTGGCTGGCGATGGACGGCAGGATGGCGGCGTTATCTGAAGCAGCGCCGAGGTACAGAGCGTAGTCACAGCGGCAGCCCGCTTTGGCCAGCTGAAGTTCAAATCAAATCAAACTTCATTTGTTAGCCTAATATCACAAAACACGCTTGTCTCGGTGGGCTTCACAGATTAAAAACAAACATTGTATATGATGGAGTTACAGCAAAATGCAAGAGTGTGTGGAATATAAGTGATCATGGAACACAAGACTTCAGTCAACTTTGATTAAATACATGCTGTGAAGGCTTTAACTAGAAGCCTCACACCAACCACACATCGTGCTGTTTTTTTATTTAAAATCATCCATGCACACATTTTTTACTTTATTTTTCTAAATTGAGTGCACGCAATCTTGTTTAATTTAGTGATTGTTAACAAGATCTGTTTATATGAAATCTAATGAACCTTTTTTTTTTTATCTAAATTGATTTCGTTACCCATCCTAAAAACTGTATATATATATTTTGGGTTATTAAAATCCACATTTTTCAACCTCCTAGTTGTTGCGTACCCTTGTACTTCACACATGGCATCACAGGGGGTCTTGGATCATTTTGAACGTGGTCTTACCTTCTGTACGAGGGCCAGAGTGTTGGCGTCGGTGATGGCGGGGGAGGTGTTGGGCATGGCACACACCATGGTGAAACCTCCTGCCAGAGCAGCAGCCGTACCGGAGGAGAAGTCCTCCTTGTGTTCGGCCCCGGGCTCCCGCAGGTGGACGTGCACATCGATCAGACCTGAGAATCAACGACAAGCAGGAGAGATTTGAACCTTTCTGATGTTTCACAAGAGACTGTTGTATTTATATCCCTGTATGCATCGCTCCAACAGAGTTTCTACAACCAGGGAAAAGGTGTTTAGGTGAAAACAGATACTGGGTATTTCTGAGTAAATATGAACACATTAAGGGATTAGAATGTTCTCTATATCCAGATAACAAAAATTAAGACGAGAAATTGTACTACTACAACACCTTTTTTTTTTTAAATATAAAACATTTGTATGTATATATATTTGTATAACTAATTGTATGAATAGGCTACTGTTCATTTGCCAAAATAAGTTAATCATTGGCCCTTAAAAGCTTGACAATTGTGCTTTTAGATTTAGAAATGTTTTGATCCTCGCAGGGCAATTAAGGAAAGATTAAAAGACTTATAGAGAGGCGAAGCCCCTCCCTTTCCGGGGGAGCTCCATGGGAGCTTATTTCTGAAAAAGTATGTATTGAAGTCAATGGAGAGAAAGATTATCTTTCGATCCCGTTTGAATTGTGCCACAAATTTCACATATGATGTTTGTGAATTTAAAAGATGATTTTGCAAGTCAAAAAAATGTAAATGTGTCTTAAAACTGTGACGTAACACTTTGTTTGTGTGAAACCGCTCAATGAACTACATCTCCCATCTCGCACCACACACCAAGACGGCCGTCACGTTGGCACATTTCACTTCTTTCTTTCAGAATGAGGTGAAAAGTATTAAAAGAGGTGAAAATCACTCCAAGTCTGGGCACGTTGAGAGCTGTACATACACACAAGGGGAGTGAGTCGGTTCCTAAGAGCCAGCATGCGGGACTGGGATTCTGGGATTTGTAGTCTTTCTAGTTGAGTATTTTTCATAGTCTTATATTTCAACAGTTTTACAACAAACTGTGACTTTTTTGACATGGAAA
>NW_011363273.1:0-2332 GCF_000735185.1 Notothenia coriiceps | reverse complement strand
AACTAAAGTTATCAAGTTATATCAACTAAAGCTATCAAGTTAGACAAACTAAAGTTGGAGTTGAGTCCAATAGCAATATTTATTTGAGTTAACTCAATTGTCTTTGTTGTCTTGACGTAAAATTCTTTCGCAGCATGGATACGCAAATATTTAAGTTGAAACAACAAGTTGGGTCTTACAGTGTACAATGCTATCTACTGTATTTGAATGACAAAAGATGACACTCACCTTAAAATATCCTTTGTATATTTCTATTTGTCTTAACTGTCGGAACTTGTCCAGGCATGTTAAGTGGGAGTGGATTTGAAATCCTTAACTCAAGGTGTAGAACAATGAAGTTATCAAGCCAATTGCATTACTTACTACAACTTGAATTTAGTTTTAAGTCAATTCACGCAGAAATCAGAGTTCAAATTATTACACAATATTAAGTTGATGTAATTACCAACATTATTACGTCAACACAACTTATAAATTAATACTTGCAACTTAAAATGTTTATCTAAATCAATTAACTCACATTTTTATCTTGCAACCATGCATTTAATTAAGTGGAGGTGAAAGATTGCCTGAATTCGTTTTTAGAGTGCATGAAATCCAAAGCGTATAGCCACATCTTGACTAAAGCCAGTGGAGCATGAGCATATGAGGTTGAGGGACCAGAGATCTCTTCATTTGCAAAAAAAAGTCTTTATCACATGTGGTGATTGCTATTGCACAAAGAAGGGAGGTTTTTGCAGTTGATAAATGCAGACTGCTGTTAAAGATAGAAACTCAGCTGAAAGCAAACAGTGCCCTAAATCCTGCATTCCCCCCTTCTTTGACTGCGGCTCAAACAAACCCAGCTTAGTGTACACACTGTTCTCAATGTGCACAGACTGCTAAATATGATGACTTAAATATGAATTCACAGGGATTTCAATTATAAACTGCAGGAAATTAACTACAACTGACTTTTGCACCCAAAGCTGTCTTCTTCATGAGAAGTCATGATGTGTGCTTTATTTATTCATTTCATTTTTTTCTTTAAATAAAACATAAATCTGGGTGTATAAGAACTTGGGTCTCATTTTCATAGTTTCATTTGTTTTCCATTGTTCTTATCTGTAATGAAAACATTAATTATAGTTTATCAACCCACTTTTATGCCTTTAAATTTGACCTAACATTCTTGCCAAAGTTGTTGTTGTCTCAAACACAGTTTCCTTTGTTTTAAAAAAAATGAGCGAATGAAGTGGTTGACATGACATGGCATCGTAATTTCAACTATAATGGATATTTATTCCAAAAATGTTCTGGAATAAATACACATTAGTTTTATTTTCTAACAGAGAGTTATCTCACCCATCACAATCTACATTCTAGGTTTCTTATGAGGACACAGACACTGACTTCAGCAGTTATCTTGAGGATTAAGGTATATTAATAATTAAACACACACACACTTGTGCTGGTGCATATTTAACAATGTTGTTCATCACAATTACATTGACTGGATAATAGATACAAGCTGAATTACTGATATTTTATAATAGAAAATGATGCACCCAACGAGAATACATAATTTTGTATCTAAGATACATCCTTGTTTTCACAAGGTAGCTGGGCTGAATGCAATTGTTGTCATTGAACATTGTTTCATTAAAGAGCAATATTTCGGTAATCTTCTTAAGGTGGCCATACTTTATTTGTTCTGACCTTTATCTACAATATTGTTACGATTATTGTGTTGTGTCACGTTTTGTATGTCTTGTTTTGCTGTTCTCCCTGTCATGTTTTCCTCTTGGTATATTGTCTGGTCCTTTTCCCTGTGTTTTTCCTCCTGTCGTTAGTTTCCCTGGTGTGTCTAGTTGTCTGATTGTGTTCACCTGTGACCCTTGTGTTTCTCCTCCCCTGCCCGGCTGTTTCTCGTCCTTGTGATTACCCCTCCCTGTATTTAGTCTTGTCTCTTCCTGTGTTCAGTGTTGGTTCGTCTTTTGTTTGTGACTGAGTTCACCGGTGAGTGTTCTGTTTTGTCCAAGTTATTATTTTATCTTTGAAATAAAGGCAATATCAGTGCAATCTGCATTTGGGTCCTGCTTGCTTCACCCACCGTAACAGTACGAACCAACCTAATATGGGCCCAGCAGATCCTTTTGAGCAGGAATTGTTGAATTTTACCTTTTCTTTGGCTACCTGCTCTGATCGATGGATGGGAGCGTCCGGAGTTCAGCAGCGAGAGGCTGCTCTGGCAGAGGCGTGCCAGATAACTATGGAGAAACCAGGTGAGATTCTTACCTGGCTGGATTTTGGAGTTCCTCTCGGTGTGTTATCCCCTGCCTGCTAGCCTCAG
>NW_011363272.1:5673-6549 GCF_000735185.1 Notothenia coriiceps | reverse complement strand
GCTTAAATGCTAGTGGGAGTTGGGTTTGCACTTCAGTCTTTTTTCTTTTGGTACCGGTGATATTCACGTTCGGGTGATGCCTTTTCAAATGAGTGTGCAAGTTTGATGTATTGCCAGCCGTGTAACCAATGTTAGTTGAACAATGCTGACAAACAGCTTTGGTTCGGTCCACCTATCCTTGTACGTAACTGCGAAACCAAAATGTTCCCAAACCGGAGACTTCAATGATGCTGGAGGATTTTCGAGCTCAACTTTATCTGCGTTCGCCATTTCAACAGTTCCTCAAATTACTGACTAAATTTGAACGCATCCCTGTGACCAGCTCTCATAGTATGCCTCTCGTCCAATGAAATTACTTGCCCGCTCTATGACGCGTTGAACCCAATGTGAGCAAATTACTCTGAATGCTGCGACGCAGCACCTCAGATTACTTCCAAAAAGTTGTTCACGTTCTCAATTTTTTACATTTAACGTTATATTCGTTCGGTACACTTCGGTACACTTCGGTACACACGTGAACCAAAGGGCCCGTACCGAATAATTTCGGTACGTGTACCGTTACACCCCTACTTAAGGAACATAGTGACATTACTATGTACCATTCGCACTGCAACACATTGTAAATTATAGGCTAAGGGGCGGGACTAACCAATCAGAGCAGACTGGGCTCTGGTTTCAGACAGAGGGTGAAAAGTGGTGCTGCAGCACAGGCAGTATGAGATATATAAAGAGCTTTGTGAACATTAAAGCATGGAGACATGTCCCAGTAGAGACACAACATACTGATATGAAGCTGGAAATGAGCAGAATATGTCCATTTCAGGCAATGCAGTATCATTTCTACAACCTGACTCCAGAAATACAGTTTCACTGCCA
>NW_011363272.1:3041-4031 GCF_000735185.1 Notothenia coriiceps | reverse complement strand
CAACTAGAGCAGTGGTCACCAACCTTTTTAAGCCCAAGATCACCGACCTCGGCCTAGGTGAAAGGCGAGATCTACCTATTGCAGAATTGAGTGAAAAAGACGGCCCAGACAGTGCTTCCAATTTGAGGCCTTTTATATAGGCTAATTGCATCTGAATTACTGTTACAATGAAGGCTCCATAATCAGCTCAAGGCATATAGGCAGGGGTAAAGTGCTATGTGCGAGTGGGGGGCGGACCTCACCTCCTCTAGGGGGGTCCTCACCTCCTCTAGGTCCTCACCTCCTCTAGGGGGGTCCGGGGGGATGCTCCCCTGGGAAGATTTTTTTTTAATATTGAAGATGAAAGCATCAATCTGGTGCACTTTGAGAGCAACATGAAGAGATCTATGGATTCATCTCTCAGCACCCATATGAGACAGAACTGTAAACAGATTTTCTTTTTCTTTATGGATATTTTACAAATCACTCNCCATAATCAGCTCACAGCATATAGGCAGGGGTAAAGTGCTATGTGCGAGTGGGGGGCGGACCTCACCTCCTCTAGGGGGGTCATCTCCTCCTCTAGGTTCTCACCTCCTCTAGGGGGGTCCGGGGGGATGCTCCCCCGGGAAGATTTGTTTAAATATTGAAGATGAAAGCATCAATCTGGTGCACTTTGAGAGCAACATGAAGATATCTATGGATTCATCTCTCAGCACCCATATGAGACAGAACTGTAAACAGATTTTCTTTTTCTTTATGGATATTTTACAAATCACTCCCCTTTTAAACTGTATTCTTGTTTTACTGCCCCATATAGTAGGCTATTTCATACCTGTTTTTCATTTATTCTCTTATTGTTTGTATAACTATAATGATCATATGAAGATGTGCTGCGGAAAAAATCTTTTGAATAATTTGTGACAAAACCGTTCTAAACACTCAGAGAGTCCTTTAGCTCACCTGAGCCCCTCAGTCTGACAGGAGAGGACTCCTCCAGCTTGTTGTAGA
>NW_011363272.1:0-3033 GCF_000735185.1 Notothenia coriiceps | reverse complement strand
CTTTTTGCGATTGGTGGAGGCTTAAATGCTAGTGGGAGTTGGGTTTGCACTTCAGTCTTTTTTCTTTTGGTACCGGTGATATTCACGTTCGGGTGATGCCTTTTCAAATGAGTGTGCAAGTTTGATGTATTGCCAGCTGCGTAACCAATGTTAGTTGAACAATGCTGACAAACAGCTTTGGTTCGGTCCACCTGTCTTTGTCCGAAACCAAAATGTTCCCAAACCGGAGACTTCAATGATGCTGGAGGATTTTCGAGCTCAACTTTATCTGCGTTCGCCATTTCAACAGTTCCTCAAATTACTGACTAAATTTGAACGCATCCCTGTGACCAGCTCTCATAGTATGCCTCTCGTCCAATGAAATTACTTGCCCGCTCTATGACGCGTTGAACCCAATGTGAGCAAATTACTCTGAATGCTGCGACGCAGCACCTCAGATTACTTCCAAAAAGTTGTTCACGTTCTCAATTTTTTACATTTAACGTTATATTCGTTCGGTACACTTCGGTACACTTCGGTACACACGTGAACCAAAGGGCCCGTACCGAATAATTTCGGTACGTGTACCGTTACACCCCTACTTAAGGAACATAGTGACATTACTATGTACCATTCGCACTGCAACACATTGTAAATTATAGGCTAAGGGGCGGGACTAACCAATCAGAGCAGACTGGGCTCTGGTTTCAGACAGAGGGTGAAAAGTGGTGCTGCAGCACAGGCAGTATGAGATATATAAAGAGCTTTGTGAACATTAAAGCATGGAGACATGTCCCAGTAGAGACACAACATACTGATATGAAGCTGGAAATGAGCAGAATATGTCCATTTCAGGCAATGCAGTATCATTTCTACAACCTGACTCCAGAAATACAGTTTCACTGCCACAGTTTCCCACCGTATTCAGGCCCGTATAGCATTACATATACAGTTGAGGAATAGCTGAGATTATGAAATCAGGCTGTGTTGGGTAGACATAACATGTAGGCCTGTTTACATTCTTGCTGTGCAGGCAGGATGTTCTGGTGTCTCGGGGCCAATCTTGCTATCTATTCAGGGAGAGGAGGCAACAGAAACCTCCACCCGGCTGGGAGCAGGACAGGATGTGCCAAATACAGCCTGCATCGCTTGGTTATTCAGCTGCCGCTAACAATGGGATCCTCGTTCAGGGATTGGATTCATAAAGAGAGAGTGGGGGGTGTTTGGGCATTGTTCAGAGACATGGATTTCTCAATGCAGGGTCAAGATTTCCTCCACTGTAGCTATTGTTGGGATAGACCTGGTAAACAACTTAGCATTAGGCTATTTTTGCCCTGCTGTCGGTAAGTTCTAAAGTTCATGACTCATCGAGGTGACAGTTGGCCACAACACGACGCGGCATCATCGCGTTGCACCACCATCAAGCAGATGTTGCTGAGGCTAGTTAGATGTTTTTCCAAGGCAATTTGCAAGTGGAGGTGGTGTACAGAGAACAAATGTAAATGTGTAGCTCCCTATTTGTATATCCAGTCTTATAACAGCAAATAAGGTCATCAGGGCTCACCCTTCTCCCATCTGAAGGATTTATTTGTTTGTCTCTCCAACAGCTTCAAAAGCCTGCCACTGAACTGGCTTCTCTGGCTGCCCAATGTGCTTTGCAGAGAGTGGTGGGCTTGCTGCAGATGTTGGAAAACCGGAACTTCCACAGGAAATAAAACCGGAGGGGGGGGCATGTTCATTCCTATAACAGTTTCTCAGTGGCACATGAAGCAAAAATTGCCTGACTCTCAAAAACAAAACACCTGGATCATCCAGGATCTTCGGGCAATCTTCAGAATCCACTGGGCACATTGCTTTTTCCTTAAACCCCGCCTCCAATTGGTTGCGTCACGGCAGGTCTCGGCTCAGTCAAATGAAATGAGAGGGGAAATGAATAAATGTTTGGTTTTTTGCTCATTCAGGACCTAATGATTGAAATCAGGGTGATTCAAGTGTTTGAACTGTGACGTTTATTTTTAGTAAAAGTGAAACACCAAGTAATTCAGGAACTCAATTGAAAAAAGTTCAATCAATAATTGAAAATGTGAGCTCGTCTGTCTTAAAGCCACAAAACAGGAAATATGTCTCAAACTACATCAGGTTTTTTGTCTGGAGCTGCTCCTAGACAATGAATTGGTTTGATGGATCCACAGAATATTTTTTTCTCAGGACCAAATAACCTTTAGACCAACAGTCTAGAGTCTAAACCAGTGGTCACCAACCTTTTTAAGCCCAAGATCACCGACCTCGGCCTAGGTGAAAGGCGAGATCTACCTATTGCAGAATTGAGTGTAAAAGACGGCCCAGACAGTGCTTCCAATTTGAGGCCTTTTATATAGGCTAATTGCATCTGAATTACTGTTACAATGAAATCCATTGTAACAGTCCATAATCAGCTCACAGCATATAGGCAGGGGTAAAAGTGCTATGTATGAGTGAGGGGCGGACCTCACCTCCTCTAGGGGGGTCCTCACCTCCTCTAGGTCCTCACCTCCTCTAGGGGGGTCCGGGGGGATGCTCCCCCGGGAAGATTTTTTTTAAATATTGAAGATGAAAGCATCAATCTGGTGCACTTTGAGAGCAACATGAAGAGATCTATGGATTCATCTCTCAGCACCCATATGAGACAGAACTGTAAACAGATTTTCTTTTTCTTTATGGATATTTTACAAATCACTCCCCTTTCAAACTGTATTCTTGTTTTACTGCCATATAGTATTTCATACCTGTTTTTCATTTATTCTCTTATTGTTTGTATAACTATAATGATCGTATGAAGGTGTGCCGCGGAAATAATCTTTTGAATAATTTGTGACAAAACCGTTCTAAACACTCAAGAGTCCTTTAGCTCACCTGAGCCCCTCAGTCTGACAGGAGAGGACTCTCCTCCAGCTTGTTGTGGAAACAGCTCCTTATGTCCGTTAGTGCAGCTAGCTAACCAGATGCTAACATATGTTAGCATCTGGTTAGCTAGCTGCACTAACGGACATAAGGAGCTGTTTCCACAACAAGCTG
>NW_011363271.1:0-1781 GCF_000735185.1 Notothenia coriiceps | reverse complement strand
GGGCTACAAGGATCTGTTTGGGGTTTGGAGCAGGACACTTCAGAGACATGTCCTTAGTAACAGCTGGAAGAGAGGGGGGGGGGGCTACAAGGATCTGTTTGGGGTTTGGAGCAGGACACTTCAGAGACATGTCCTTAGTAACAGCTGGAAGAGAGGGGGGGGGGCTACAAGGATCTGTTTGGGGTCTGGAGCAGGACACTTCAGAGACATGTCTTGTATATATCTGAGACCTGTATGAAATGCCTAAAGCAGAATAGTAGGAGAGCTTCAGGTGACATGAAGCTCAGGTGTGTTCTCTCACCAGGTGCTGTGGCTTTGGAGGCTGGAGAGAAGAATCCTGTGAATGCTGGAGTGCCGCTGCTCCCATTGGTCGAGCCGCTCAGTCCCGTGAATCCTCCTCCTCCGTTCCCAAATCCGGAAAACCCGGTCGGAGCCGGTTCTCCGCCCGGAGCCGGAGTCAGAGAGAAACCTTTGAAGCCTTTAAAAGAGGAGCCGCCGCTTTCCGCCTGACGACACGGGAACCAATCAGAACGGCAGGAAATAAGATACCAAACGTTCACATGCTACACATTTCTTAACGGGGTTTAAGACGAATCAAAAGTATGTGAAAACGACCCAATTAGCCCAGGACTCTCAAGGGTTAAGATCGCTTATATTAAGATAAGATTGAACTTGATTTATTTATCTGCTTGTGGAAATGCAGGCGTTTAAAAACAGGATTCACACGAGGTCAAAATAAAGACAGAATAGAGTACAGCAATAATAAAGTGACAACTATTGAAACAAGATATCACAGTAAAAAGTTGTGCATTCGTTTAAACATTTTCAACATATTTAAGTGTGCAGATGAGAGTTTAGGTTAAAGAGTTGATATTCTAACTTATTCTTATTTATAAAGCAGGAGTACGAAGGCCAAACGATATTCCCTCTGGCTCACGAAACGGTATATTTATTTCTCAAGAGATATATATTAATATTTATCATTTTGGTAGCTCACGTCCACCGTAACATCACCAAATCACATCTTTGAGCTTTTATTCCATATTTCATTCACCAGGGAAGTGGATCTTTCACTTTTTACCTCTCCGATGTTTCTGCGCTTGGCTTTCTTTATCGCCCGGCTCTTCAACACATCTTCAGTCGCAACTAAAAACGTCCCGGCCTGACGAAGAAGAAGAAGAAGAAGAAGAAGAAGAAGAAGAAGAAGAAGAAGAAGAAGAAGAAGAAGAAGAAGAAGAAGAAGAAGAAGAAGAAGAAGAAGAAGAAGAAATAGAAATGGGACAAATCAAACATCGTTCTTTAAGCTGTAAACTGAGGGTGCTCCAACGACACGGAAAGAAGAATTGAAAAAAGTTACCATTACATACACGCAATATTAAAGACAATATTTACGCAAAATATAAAAAAACTGAGTGAATGTGAGGCTAACTATCATTAATATTAATAATAATAATAATGGATTACATTTTTTATTAGAGCACTTTTACAGGTGCTCAAAGCGCTTTACAAATACACATTACACATATTAGACATGCGGGTAAAGTGTCTTTGCCCAAGGACAACGGCCTGACGCAGTGGCGGCCGAGGCGGGATTCGAACTGGAGTTCACCAACGCCCCTTGATCTGATGACCAACGCTGACCACTGCGCCAAAACCGCCCATTAGATCTTAAACTACATTTAATATTATAAGTGACGTTTGATACAGATTAAATGTGAAACTGCTTCCAGATCCTCAGATGTGATTGTTTTCTACTCTTTATGTCCGAACGATGAGCAATG
>NW_011363270.1:0-6577 GCF_000735185.1 Notothenia coriiceps | reverse complement strand
ACACGATGAGGACAAATGGTGGGAAGGAGAGAAAGCAGGGTCTGAAATGATGGCAGGTGTTAGTGGCAGATAAATGAAAATTATTTATATGTTGATAAATGAGACAAATAATTGACAAAGCTTTTTATGAAAATGTCTTAGTATATAACTCAAAGCTAATTTCGGCGTCGTCTGCTAAAGTTAGCCCCTGAAGCTAACGTTAGCTGGCAGATTTAAGCATTGATCAGGAGGACACACATGTATTTGCCTTTTGCCGAATTAACCAGAAGACAGCTTCACATCATTCTGGAGTTTGGCATGAGGTTTTTAATCACTTTATACATACTAACGAGCTTATTACTTTCTACTAAAGTGTTGCTACCTACCGCTGTCTGCTTTGAAGCGCTCGTGCTGCTTCCTGAGCGCCTCGTTAGCATTCTGCAGCTCTGTAACAAACTTCTCGAGCTTGTTCTGGGCTCCTTTCGGGAGTTTATTCAACTCTGCCCGCTCCAGAACCTGCAGCAGGACGGCCGCCATCTCCACCTATCCCGGTCCCCCTGAATATTAATATTAAATTGCAAAAACGCTGGTAAAATGATTGTCGCACTGTCCACAAACCCGCTGAACTAACCGAGTTTTAAGGCACACTCCTAAGCGGGAAGCGTTGAAAAGTTTCAAAATAAAGTACTCATTGACAACCAAGCCCGCTGTGACTTAACCAGGAAGCCACCTAGCCTAGGATTTGCACCTATGAATTAAAATGACTGGTGGAGTGAAAAAATCAGTTTTTTATGTGGAACAAAATTCAATTTCATATAAAAAAAGGAACAGAACGAAAACATTGCTATTTTTTCAATGATGATAACAGTAACAATATATTGCAATGTGTTTTACTTTAGTTAAGCCTAACTGTAACTGCCCTTTGACATTTAAAAGTCGTAATTAAAGTACCTCGATAGATGGATTCAAACCAAAGTAACGCATTGAGAGTCTGATGCTGACAACTAGTTGTTGTGTTTGGGTTACTTTTGGAAGTTTTATTTTGGAAACATTTACAATGTTCCGTTTTCTTGTGTAACTTGACCCCTACCAGCCCTACGACAGAGTCGTGCGACGGAAATACGTCATTGCGCAAAGCATAGTGGTGGTAACTAGAGGTTTTCTGCACTGCTTACGAATCCTGACGAACCATTGCCTGCTGTCAGAATTAATAGCAAGTATCCTGCCTTCTGGCTCATATTTTACCCACTGTCTTGCTTCTGTCAGGTAATTTCTCCGAAAAACATCAAATTCAAGCTGTAACAACTCATTTCAATTGGAACTCACCATCTAACGTTAGCTTAATGAAGTCAATAAAACCAGTAGGCTAAAGTTAGAGCATATAACCCTTAAGGACAATACAAATACAAATACAAATACAACTTCGGCTCAACGTTAAGTCCTATGACTTAACGTTGAGCCTAAGTTGTACTTTGTATTGTTTACTTTAGTTTGATATCGCAAGCGTACAAAGTATTTGCTGTGTTCTTCCACATTTCCCAGCACTTTCTCATTGCAGACATGTTTTTAAGACAAACATTGTCTATAACTGATGTTGCCTCCCCCCCTCTCTCTTTCCTCTCTGTCCTCAGGCAGTATGGGTCGCAGTTATATCGTAGAAGATGCTGTGGAGGGATGTCTGTCTAAACTGTGTGAACAGAAAGCAGGTTCAGTCACAGGCCTGCTACTTGGACAGGTGAGGTGATACAGAAAAATCTATGTGGAGTTTAACTTTTGCTCAGTAATCCTGTCTTGTTAACTAGTGGACTTCTGCCTTGGAGTAACAGTTTGCTATCCAAACTGCAAGACAAACTAGAAAATAATCACTTGCACAAAACTCAAGTTTTAGACACATTTTTGTTTTCTCTTTTGTTGATCTATCTGTCATCAAGTGTGCAGTAGGCCTGCACAATTGATAAATGGTAACTATTTAACTGATATTGCAATTGCAATATGATTTGCAATACTGGAGCGATTGATCATGTTTGCGTGATTATTCTCATTATCATTCAAAGTTATAATGATCATGGTGTGATTTTTGTACCGAACAAAGATATTTTTTGAAGCCTATAGAGTGTGATTTGTATGCAGGGTCCTCTATGGAGCTACTCCATCCTTCATTCAGAATAATATTTACACATCATTTGTCTGTAACAAAAACTGTGCCTCCTGTTTCTTAAATATCGCCCTAGCCCATATTGCGATTTTGCTTAAACTTTGATTAATTGTGCAGTTAGTGTCTCACTTTGTTGAATGTATTGGATTGTTGGGTCACATAATATTAAATGAAAGAGTATTTATCGTACGTGAATTGATTAGACAGTAATCAATATTAATGACTAACATTTCAGAGCTCACCCCAAAGGGACTTTGTCGTAATGGCAACTCGGACGCCTCCTAGGGAGGAGACCCCTGCAGGAAACCCTGTGGACAAGGAGTGGGTGAGCGAGCACGCTCGACAGGTACGCTCTGTGCTAATACTGGGTCTGAGAACTCAAAAGGAAAATGAACCACCTTTATTGTGGCTGTCCAATCAGTTTGGTTAGTCGTTTTGGCTAATTAAAGGTATCCCTCGGTGCATGCTTTATTAGATAATAAGTGTGTATAAAATGAACTACAAAAGTTCAGAGTGTGTAGGGTTTGGAGAACACACTCATTAAATAGTATATTTAAAAAATTGAATTCCACTTGGTTGAATACCTTTTAAAATGTATCTACATTACATGTTACTTGTTAGACGCTCTTATCCAAAGCAACTTACATACTCAATACTGTGGACAATCCTCACAGGAGCAATTTGGGGTGAAGTGTCTCAGGGACACAACGACATGCTGACTGCAGTGGGGTTTGAACCTGTGACCCCCTGATCCCAACACCAATGCACCTACTGCACCACACGCCTCCATGTAATGATTTTGTAGAAGCTATTTGTTCTTTAGCCAAGAACAAGCAAAACAAAAAACAAACTTAAACTTGTTTTTCTCGTTCTAGCATTCACACTTTAAGATGTAATGTGTTTTTGCTTTGCCTGCAGGATTTGATACTGTTCATCATCTCCTGGTTTGATCTGTTTTCAGGTGTCTCGGATGCTACCTGGAGGCCTCTCTGTACTGGGAGTATTTATCATCACTGATACTGAGGCAAAAGACACACTAACCACACTCCGACAGGTACAATTCATACAAACACGGAGTACATGTATGATGTAGGCACAATTAAAGCTGCAGCAATCCATTTCTGGCCACTAGGGGGCGAACAAAAATTACAATATATGACAGATTACCTTTGATTATAAAGTTGATGTGACTTGTTAGGACCTACGTTTACTGATGCAATACCTTTTGAGGAACAGAGAAAAAAAATGAAAACCTAAATAAATAATGATGGTATTTCTCCAATAGCCCTTTTTTGTTTCCATTTGTGACATATACCTTCTGAATTCTGTACATAAAGGCAAATGGCACATGATGGGGCTGCAATCTAGGTGATGCTGTTGAGCCATGTTGCCCGCACATAACAATACGCTTATTCTTAATACATTTTCACTATTTTAGAATTTTGTGTTGAAGAAAATTGCATTTGAAAGCATTGTTTAGGCCCTCAAAGTTCAGATACAAAGTGCAACACCACTAGAGCCTAATCACACAAAGTCTTCATTCATCTTGAAGTGCTTTTTAAAGGTTAGGGTTCACAGATTTTAGGTCACAAGGGAGGGTTGAATCAAATGAATTTCTGTCTAAAACTTGGAGCGAGGAACTACCATCCAACAATTCACACACACACACACACACACACACACACACACACACACACACACACACGAACCTCACACAGAATATTGCCCTGCCCGCTAATACAAAAACTCCCACTATGAACCTTAACATTTGATTTGTTGTTTTGTGTTGCGGTGATCCTGACGTGTCACCCAATGTATTCAGTTATTTTCTGTTCTGTCTATTTGACTTGTGATGTCTCCCTTAACTTAACATCAGCATCCATTTTCAGTCTCATATTTACTGTCTGTAAATATATTCTGGCTTTATAAGATAAGCACTCTGCTAAGCTCTGGAAGTGATTTCCACATCACATTTCCATGGCTCATGTGCATGTACCTGTGAGTGTGTTTTAATCCTCTGATGTGTGTGTACTCTGTGTTCAGTTGGTCTTCGCGATAGAGAGCCTGGTCTCCTCGGAGCAGCTGTGGAGCTCTGCAGAGGATGACGTCTCAGACTGTGTCGCACTGCATGTCAACCGCAAGACCAGGAAGTATCCTTTCCACTCCGCCTGCTCATTGTTTCAGTCAGCCAGCAGATACTGGCTGGATATTCTTTAACCCCACATATCAGAACCTTCTGCAGAACCTTTGACGTCAAAGATCCCAAGGTGTGTTTACCTTTCTCTCACAGAACCACCGCTTCAATCTGCTGTCTCGACACTTATATAATACTCAAGCTACTCCATCAATTCCATTCATTTGTTCTCCTGAAGCATCACTTCAAAGGCATTTTGACATAAGGCAATTCAAGTGCTTTGCATAAAACCCTATAAGCATTAGATATTTAGATATTATACTGTATTATAATATTATGTTTAAGTAGTATTTAAAAACATTCGTCCCAATGAGGGGACATTTACATTTTTACAGCAAAAGTGTATATATAGGGACAAATAATAAAACACTGTTTGCTAAAAGATAAAATAGAATATGTTTGTTATAAATACCAGAATTAAAGTTCCAGTGCAGCTTAAGATGTGAGTAGTTATTATTTTAATAAAAAGCAGCGGCATATTTGTTGACCGGGATCCATTGAGATCAGGGTCTGAAGATTGAAGCTTGTGTAGTTCAAATAATGTTAATGTGATGATCTGTTCCAGAGCACGGCCAAGCCTGCAGACTGGAGGTACCAGGCGGGGGTGTGCTCCTCCTGGAGCATGGTGTCCTGCTGTCTACATGTGGACATGTTGGTGCCGCTACCAGACAACAAGACGGATCCAGAAAACATGGATAAATGTCTTAAGGTTAGTGCCAAACACCACACACACACACACACACACACACACACACACACACACACACACACACACACACACACACACACACACACACACACACACACACACACACACACACACACACAGACAGCACACTTTCATTTGCAGGAACTTCAGTAGAAAGCTCTTTGTTTCAGGAGGAGCTGAGAGGGTGGGCACAGCGGCTGGAGAGCGGAGTGTGTCTGATGGATGGGAGAAAGCTGGCAGAGGACGCAGAGCTCCCCGGAGGACAGGTTGTACATATCTGACCAACACTAAGAAAAACATATAACAAAATAAATCTATAAAATCAGATTTGACCTAAAGAAAAAACATCGCTGCACCCTTGCTCAACAGCATTTTGGCAGTGAATGTAGTATGAATGCATAAGGCCCTTGCAGACTGCCAATAGGTCTCATCCCTGTTTCACTTTTTTTGTTTCTTAAAGCCTGAATGCAGAGCTGAATCTAACTGATTCTCTGGATTGAAAAACTGCAGTAATATTCTAACAGGGTGTCCGCGGGGTCTTAAAAAGTATTAAAAGTTGATAAATCAATTTAGCGAAAATTAAGGCTTTTAAAAAGTATTAAAAAGTATTAAACGGCATTTTCCAAGGTATTAAGAAGTCCCACAGCAACGACAACATGAAACACCCTTTAATTTACTGAAACGACATGTCGGGAAACCCCACAAGGCGGCCCCCATAGCGCGCCGTAAAATGCTGCTTATTATTTTAAGTTTCGTTGCCTTGCTCCGCTCTGTGGGGGGGGAGGTCCCAAAGTGGGTAGACCGGCATACGCAACGCTCTGGGGGTCCAACGGCTCCGTGTGTAAGCCCTATATGATCATTTTCTGATTACGATGAAAGAGCCCGCCTCCCTCTCCCCACGTCTCCTGCTGCTGCTGGGCTGTCAGAAGAGGGGGAGGAAAAGAGAGGCAGTCACCGTTTATTAAATATTATTATATTATTATACAGAGAACAGAGTCGTTATCAATTTGTTTTAAAGCTCAATAAATAACAAAGAAGACCTCTGACCGGCACTTTCCTAATTTTGTACGGAAGATTTAAACTTTAACGGACATGTTGACCGGCGGAACATTTTTTTTAACGGAAACTCTGCCGCACGGTTCCCTCGTTCCTTGGAAGAGGCGGAGAGGTGGGTGTTTTTCATCTGCTGGTGGACTACCTGAGAGAGATACAGCAGGAGAACACGCCGTCCACCGCGGAGAATAAACAGAAGGGCAACCATGGCAACCATGCTCCGGGGTCTTCTTCGCTGCTTTTGGTGTATTTCGGGCGGCAGCAGCGCCACTTACAGGCCTGACATATGTACTACATCGTTTCCAGCATTTCCAGCGGTCTAGTGTGAACGGACACGTTAATGAATCGAATGCGTGTGAACGGAAGCCTTTTTTTGCGCTTGCGTATGCGTTTTACCGTATGCGTCCTTGTGGGGCCGGGGTCTAAGCCAAACTATATCCGGTCACAGAGATCTGCTATTTTAAAGTAAAGTCAACACATATTGATC
>NW_011363269.1:0-2003 GCF_000735185.1 Notothenia coriiceps | reverse complement strand
GTCCTGAGAATTGTGTCAGTGAAACGATTGGGGAACTCAGACAACGGTTGCAAGCACTGAAAGAAGTCGTGGTTAGAGACAGTGGAGATTCCTCAACCCAAACGTCTTCTGAGTTTTGCCAAGAGTTTTGTACGGTAAGATATTTCCCCTCTCATACTCAACGTTAGCCAACAACATAGCAGTTAGCATTTTAGAATAAAGGTAACGTTACGTGTGGATAATTCCAGGGAGATGTTTTCTACGGTCACAGAGTAAAACATTGTGCAGTGGGTACACTTTGGTTAATCGTTGTAGAAGAAATTATAAAACTTTGACCAATCTATAAGGTTAAACAGATAAAACGTATTCTGCCTGCTGATATGGCAAGCTACGCTAAATAAGCTACTAGCACACGCTAGCTCAGAGCTATATCTGCAGGAGGTAACTAAAGGATTGGTAGCTGTAATGTTGTCGCCTCTAAATCTAGTAACATGTCTATAAAACTATATAAGTCTGTCATAGATTGATTCCATCAAACCAATACTACCCCGTTGGCACGCTTGGCTCAGGGTGATAGCGTTAACTATTCCCAGTTATCAGCCAAAACAGATAGCCTGCAGATAGCAAACGTTAGCTTGTATGTTTAGCAACATGCGCGTGCACGAGAGCATAATGTTGCTGGTCCTCTAGCTCTCGGGTGAACAGATTTAATTGGTCTTGCTTTGTTATTGCCACTGTTGAAGCCAGCGCCCCATAATTTGTTGTAAACACAACTTTTACTACCTTACACTAAATGTAGCGAATTTGATAATAACTTCAGAGGAAAATAGAGTATTGTTTTGGTGTATACGTGCCTAACAGCACGTACGCTTTTGCAGAAAGTGCACGCCGTATACCACCGTGGTTGTATACCAAAACAATTGCACCTAAATCAAATCCAGTCTGCTTTGATTCCTGCAAGTTGTCATTTGCACAATTCAATGTCAGAGATGTGTGTAGCTTGTTGTGTGATCCTATGAGAGCACAGAGGGCGGATCTGCACCAAACATCTCCACTGACAAACCTGGGTTGGAATATGTCCATTGAGAGTGACAGACTACAATGTGAGATTGTTGAGGAGACATCCAAATATGTAGTCTACAAAACTATTATTTATTCAACAGAAGACATGTTTGAAGAAAAAAAATGTTTAGTAGGGTCATGTAAAGTCGCCTTTTTTGAGGGTTGCACAGGACGGCTTTTCAAATTATTCTATTCAAATGTTTCTATTTACAGGACCTGAGGGGAAAGATGGACCAGAGGTTTCCTGAATGAATTACTATTTAAACAAATATATCTTTGATACAGTTTTATCATTACACATAAATAATTATTCTTGGGCGTTAGTATAATTACCTTTTTTATTTATCTACAATACATTTATTTTTCCAAATATTTATTAAACAATAACACGCATTTGACTGGAGGATGCAAACCAGGTGACTGTTTCAACAGCTGCATGCTACCTTCTCGGGTAATACAATAAATATCAAATAATAAAATAGTATGTTTTTTATTGACAGGGTACCAATGTAAAATTGAATCTTGTTATTGAATGTAACCTAAATATTACATTAACAAAAACTGTTCCTCTATGGTTCGCTCCAATATGTAAATACCTCCCACCCCTACATTGGCATCTGGGACAGACTCAGGAAATCTCTTATCATGACTTCAGGTAAACCACTTGCTTTTAGTCTAATCCATTTGATTTATGTCTGTGTTTGACAGAGATGGGACCCAGAAACATGCTGACATTACTGTTTAATGAAACAATGGGGTCTAACAGCCCAGATAGTTCTTACTTTTATAATTAAAGGTGGGGTATGTAACTTTGGAGAAACCAGCTCGAGTGCGCTAGAATTTGAAAATACACAACCGGAAAAAATCTTCCACTTCCTTACAGAGCCCCTCCTCCAACACACACGAACGCGCACATGACCAATGAGGGCACGAGATAAGTTTGTGCACAGATGGAAGGCTGA
>NW_011363268.1:0-2284 GCF_000735185.1 Notothenia coriiceps | reverse complement strand
GTTTGAATTGTGCCACGAATTACACATGTGATGTTTGTCAATCTTAAAAAATAATTTCCATGTCAAAAAAGTCACAGTTTGTCGTAAAACTGTTGAAATATAAGACTATGAAAAATACGCAACTAGAAAGACTACAAATCCCAGAATCCCGGATGCTGGCTCTAATGAACCGACTAACTCCCCTTGTGTGTATGTACAGCTCTCAACATGCCCAGACTTGTAGTGATTTTCGCCTCTTTTAATACTTTCCGCCTCATTCTGAAAGAAAGAAGTGAAATGTGCCAACGTGACGGCCGTCTTGGTGTGTGGTGCGAGACGGGAGATGTAGTTCATTGAGCGGTTTCACACAAAGTGTTACTTCACAGTTTTACGACACATTTTGATTTTTTTGACTTGCTAAATTATCTTTTAAATTGACAAACATCATGTGTGTAATTCGTGGCATAATTCAAACGGGATCGAAAGATAATCTTTCTCTCTCCATTGACTTCAATACATACTTTTTCCGAAATAAGGTCTCATGGAGGAAAGGGAGGGACTTCGCCTCTCTATAGTGAACTACAGATTGAAAGGAGACACGAACCAGGAAGTGGACTCTACTTACAGTGCTTAGTTTGCTACAGCAGATGAGGATTCGGCGTTCATAAAGCATACTAGCGTACAGATGAAGCATGTTATTGACATCTACTGCTACAAAGTACTCTGTTAAGTTCCTCTGCAGGGGTCAAGCACAACAAGAGAAAAAACAGGAGAGTTAGTGGTGAGGTAGAGACCAGTGGACCATGATTTAGTATGGAACCATATTTTAAGACATAAAACTTGAGTGTCCTGGAAGCTTTCAATGGACATTACATCACATTAGGGTCATTTACACCGTTAACATTGACCCAATATACTCATATTTCCACCAATCAGAGCTTGAATACACCGTAATACATGTCAATAACAACTGTATAACCAGCTGCAAACGTTAACTAGCTCTCCTTCTGACAGTTTCGTCATGCATTTGTTGTCTACAATGTGGCAATAATATGAAAAATAGGCTCATAGTGAGTTAACTGATCAAGTGTAAGCGAACCCACGGTACCAACACTATCTGCAGTTCAGTGGAAAAACACGTTACGTCATGTTTTTCAAAATCTTGCACGCTAAAATATCCCGGGGACACTATGCTACCAAACATTACACAATACAGTACAATGAAGTAGTGCTCTACAACGTACACTACTTACATACAGCCATAAAGTACGTGTAACACTTAAGTTAAAATACGTCGAACACTAAGCTAGTATAAGGGTGTTCCCTACATACAGCCATACGTACACTAAATACTACTACACCTTAAAGTACGTATACTATAGAGAACACTAACCCATAAACTACAGGCAGGGTTCATACACTTTTTCACCAATGATTTTCAATGACTTCTCCAGGACCTTTATCTAATTTCCATGACTGAAAAAATTACCCTTTCTCAGGTACCACTGAAAATGGTTTATTTTAACTTGGAACAGGAAAATAAGGTCTGGAACATGTTGTGTCTATCTAAAACAAATCGAATAGGCTTACTAGCTTCTACACGCTAAAGCAACTAAAATCTCTCACCAGCAAAACACTTCGACAGGTAAATGCCATTTTACGTTTCATTACTATACGATACAGTATTTATTATTATTATAGTATTACTATTTCGGCGATTAGATAAAATATAAATTATATTTGATGCAACTTTAGTTACATTTCCATGACTTTTCCAAAACTTTGGGAAAAATGTTGTTTTCCATAACTTTTCCAGGGCCTGGAATTAGCATTTTGAATTTCCATGACTTTTCCAGGTTTTTAATGACCGTAAGAACCCTGCCAATAGGAGAATTGACCACATCATCCCAGTTCTCAAAAATCTGCACTGGCTTCCTTTTACACAAAGGATACACTTCCATCTCCTACTTTCAACATACAAAGCACTTCATGGATTGGGACCAAAATACATGTCAGAGATGCTTCACTGTTACGAGCCAGCCAGAGCTCTCAGATCAACAGGAGCGGGTTTACTCGTCGTCCCCAGAGTCAGAACTCAATGTGACAAGGCAGCTTTTAGTTTTTATGAACCACAAGCTTGGAACAAACTGCCTAGAGGTCTGCCCCAACACTGGGTTCTTTTAAATCAAGGTTGAAAACATTTCTTTTTAATGCAGCCTATCCTGAGATCCTTTAACCGTGCCTTATCTTTGCACTTTTAGTTGCAGCCAGTATGTTATCGCTTTTATGAATCGTCTTTTTTTTG
>NW_011363267.1:0-2917 GCF_000735185.1 Notothenia coriiceps | reverse complement strand
GAGTTCCCGTTAGCAAGCAAATCTAAATCTCTTCGGTCAAAATGTCCGGTCAAAATAATTTCCCTTTAGCGCAATACCGCTTCAGTTGCGCCACTTATGTGACAGACAAGAACAGTATGTGACAGACAAGAGTAGTCAATTCTAATGTCTAACACTTAATATGGAGAAAGAGATGTCCTGTATGGGTTGATTGTGCGTTGATCTGTTGCTAATGCCTCGGGGTTCCGGTGGGCATGTAAACAAATGCATAATGCTGCGCTATACTTTGTAGCCTCACCCAGTTGCATAGCGACACTTATTGTTTAAGTCACGGCGTCTTTTAATAAGCAGGTAGTCATATCATTAGCTAAAACTAGCTGGATCTGATCGATATGGACATAAACGCGAGTGAAGTCTAATCTGACGGGAGAGAGAGATCAGCTGCTGCTGACGAGTCGACACGCAGCTCTGCATGATCACATGCAGCGGTGAGCGGACAAAACACACACTTCAGGTTAGAATATCACACGTAGCTATTTTAATTACCTCTCAAACTACCGTAACTAGTTATAGATATGTTTAGTTTTACTGTCGGGTCACTCATTACTGGATCCGCGAGATGCATGATACTGGCATAATAGACTGCCCGATCGGGCAACCAGCAGGTGAGGCTTCATTGCCCGAGCTAAATACTAGATGGCCCCGGGCCATCGGGCAGTCCTTAATGTCGAGCCCTGAGCAAGCATGCTAACACTCAGAGCTAACCATGGAGCTAACGCTGTAGGCTACTGGAGAGAATATGTGTAACGTAATGTCCTTGTGGCAAACCCTGCGAGAGAGAAAGGTTTGAGCTCCATACTGTTTCAGCAATAATGCTTGAAGTGGTTGGGAACATAATATGGCGTTTAGCCGAGCTTCTCCCGGTAGAAAGCTCTCCTAGCAGGGGAAAGCTGCGTGATGCTACAAAGGGGCGTAACTAGCAGCAGCTACAAAGGGGCGTAGCTAGCAGCAGCTACAAAGGGGCGTGGCTAGCAGCAGACGTTCAATTTAAAGCAGAATCAGCCTGTTTGGAACAGGGCTGCAATAGAGGGGTATGAGCAGGATGAGGCATGGCTACAATGGGTGATCTGTTTGGTATTGTAAGCAAAAAACTTCACAGACACGTTTTGTATAGGCATGACCCTACACTATATTTTTCAAATATAACATAATAGTTCCTCCTTAAATAACCCCGTCAAACGGTGCTCAAAGTAAAAAAATGCTCTAAAGCTGAATTCAGGGTTATTTTACTTCCCCAAAATTCGAAGGTGGGGTTAAAAGAAAATACTAGCTCTCTCCTTTAGTTAGCATATATCAGTTGAGTGTCAACATAATTGTATACTTTATACTTTTTTGGCTTCATGCGCCAACGGGTAACTTTCATGCGACTAAAAAAGGCCCTTACTCCAAACTTATATCCAGTTTTCTTTATTCATCAATGCAGGAAAGAGGAAAGTAAACCGAGGTACTGACCGGCGCCAAACAAAGCCTAAAAGGGGCGGGGCTTAGGAAGGGTCACCTGCATGATACATGACTTACATTTATTCCTGTCTTCCAAAGATTTGACTTTCCTCTGTGCGTGATATTTTAGCATGGTGGCGATAACCTCCTGTGAGGAGATAATAGATCGGGTCAAACATTAAAAAGGGAATATCGACAGCTTTTGACAAAAACATGGAGGAACAGTTAATGATTCCCTCCCATGGACTCCTCTGATCCGTTATGGCAGGTCTCAGATCCCTGATTGTGTCTATAACGTGGCAGCTGAAAGGTCACGGCAGGAAGCTGCGTGACACCGAGACCCTGCTGGGTTCACCGGGGGGTAAGACGACAATTAGACAAGGAGAATAAGTGGGAGTAAAGAGTTATAAGGTGGAGTCCGCTGCTGTTCCACTGGCAGGGAAAGTAATCATTATGTTTGTGCCAAAACGCTTTCAGCAGAGATTTGCTTCTTCGTCTGGGACAACGCCCCTTATAATAAACATGTACTTTACTGTATGTCAGAGTCTAAGTGTATATTATCTTTATATATATCATGCATCAACAAGAAAAAGTAACTCAGGTGAATCTACAGTACAGGTTATGAAGCCTGTGTTTTTGACGTTGATGTGAACTTCACTTTTTATCATAGCCATTGTTTGTATTTTCCCCTCTGTCTTTTCCCCATACTGTTCGACATCCTTAACGCTGCTAAACCAAGTGATCGGTGCCTCATGAAAACGTTGTGATGCCAAGTATTGTTCAATCCCACAAAACATTATTTAAAATTACTCTCGAAATCCGTGTTTCTGAAAGACATTGAATACCAGTGAAGGCATTATTTTGAATTGAACACATGATGACATGATGCAGAAAACATTGAGCCTATTTCATTTGTATGTTATTTTGCTGGACCCATTTCAGGTGAGGGTTGGCCTCCGCCAGGGCTGCGCTTTGTCACCAATCCTGTTTGTAATATACATGGATCGGATTTCGAGGCGTAGTCGTGGGGGGGGGGGTCTGCAGTTCGGTGGACTAAGGATTGCACCACTGCTTTTTGCAGATGATGTGGTTCTGATGGCTTCATCGGTCTGCGACCTTCAGCACTCACTGGATCGGTTCGCAACCGATTGTGAAGCGGCTGGGATGAGGATCAGCACCTCCAAATCTGAGGCCATGGTTCTCAGCAGGAAACCGATGGACTGTCCACTCCAAGTAGGGAATGAGTCCTTACCCCAAGTGAAGGAGTTCAAGTATCTCGGGGTCTTGTTCTCGAGTGAGGGAACAATGGAGCGTGAGATGGGTCGGAGAATCGGAGCAGCGGGAGCGGTACTGCAGTCTCTTTACCGCACCGTAGTGACGAAAAGGGAGCTGAGCCAGAAGGCAAAGCTCTCTGTCTACCGCGCCATTTTCCTTCCTA
>NW_011363266.1:0-3385 GCF_000735185.1 Notothenia coriiceps | reverse complement strand
TCCTGCTGATGTTCAGGTGTATATCAGTATGTAGTGTCTCTACTTTAAAGAGTCCTCTCCTGCTGATGTTCAGGTGTATATCAGTATGTAGTGTCTCTACTTTAAAGAGTCCTCTCCTGCTGATGTTCAGGTGTATATCAGTATGTAGTGTCTCTACTTTAAAGAGTCCTCTCCTGCTGATGTGCAGGTGTATATCAGTATGTAGTGTCTCTACTTTAAAGAGTCCTCTCCTGCTGATGTTCAGGTTTCACCCTCTGTCTGAAACCAGAGCCCAGTCTGCTCTGATTGGTTAGCTAGCCGGCTTAGAGGTGTCCCACCCTTTAGCCTATCACGTACAAGCAAATAGCGCTAGCAAATAGAAGCCCAATATGGTAGTTTTCCGTGTGGAAATTGGGGCAAAAGGACCTGGAAAGTCCTGGAAAAGTCCTTGAATTTAAAGTTTCTGAAGCTGTGGCAACCTTGTGTTGCATGATGTTGCTTAAAAGCTTTCATTTTAATTTAGTTGTAGCATTTCCTTCCAAAAAGGCACATGGTCATTTGTTTTCATATAGAGATAGCTCTGGGACGCAGCAACTTTAACTCAAACTCACAGTCAGAAAAACTCTGGATCCCGACATAAAGCTGTGAAACTGGTTTCTCTGAGGTGAAGCTGTGCGGTGAGCCTCTCTAATCTGCACACTGCCCTGATTCAAAGGCTTTCAGAGAGCCAATCAACTGCATGTCCAGCTGTGATGGATTCAGAAGTGGCTTGAGGCAAAGATGAAAGTCAAAATAAATCCTGAAATGGACCATGAGGTAAATATTAACGAGCTGTACTATATGCCAGTTGTAAATATAGTTTGATGTTAACAGCGTGGTGCTTTCAGCTTTAGTATATTTTATAGAAAACCTCTGAAAACTGAGCAGTTTGCAAAAGCTCTTCAGCCTTTTCAGTTATTTTGCAACAATGCTATGCTATGCTATGCTATGCTATGCTAGCCTTAATAGTGTCTCGAGGCTAGAGGCTTAACTTAGTACATTATTTTGCCTCCTCTAATATTGGCTATTCAACGCCTTACCAGCATGTTTGTAAATACTCTTGGCTCGTAGCATTTTGTGCAAAAGAGATAATAGTCATAGATCCCTTTGAAGTCCCATGCCGGATACCGCTAATTCTACTTCCATGTTCTGCTAAACAGTATTAACACCAAGAAATGTCACTTTAGTCACAACTTTATGGTGACTTTGCCACTTTTTTGTTTATATTTCACTCAGGGACTCCAGTATCGTAGCCATACAACCACGAAGAGACACCAAACTCCTACAATAAGATACATAATGACCGCAGAGATGAGATGCTCGTAGTAATTATTAATTGCTACTAATTGTATATCGTATGTTAAGCATCTCATATGCTCAATGAGGAAAGCAATACATGCAAACATTTGTGGACAAAAAATCTGAATATTTTGTCAAACATTTGTAATATTCCGAGATATGTTTTAGTAATATCTTAGATAACTGTTAGGATATTACGCGTTTCCTGTGCATCCCTGCATGTGATTATCGCAACACATTCTCACTCCCAACTCGTCCTATAGTGACGTTATGTCAGGATCCCTTGGTGTCACTTTCTAACGCACTATAGCGTACATAATCAACTATCAGGGCGTCCCATTCACTTGCATAGATCCCTGAACGTTGGTAATAGACTCTCACAGCGTTTATCAACCTTTTTCTAACTCAATATCAAGCCACAGTGTGGGTTCCACCCCCGCCCCAGGTATGCCACACGGGAATGTGTGTGAAGGTGTGTGAAGGTGTGTGAAGGTGTATGAATGTGTGTGTGAATGTGAATGTATGAATGTGAATGTGAATGTGTGTGAATGTGTATGAATGTGAATGTGTGTGAATGTGTGTGAATGTGAATGTGTGTGAATGTGTGTGAATGTGTGTGAATGTGTGTGAATGTGTGTGAATGTGTGTGAATGTGTGTGAATGTGTGTAAATGTGTTGAATGTGTATGAATGTGTGTGATGTGTGAATGTGTGTGAATGTGTGGTAATGTGTGTGAATGTGTGTGAATGTGTGTGAATGTGTATGAATGTTGTGTGAATGTGTGTGAATGTGTATGAATGTGTGTGAATGTGTGTGAATGTGTATGAATGTATGAATGTGAATGTGTGTGAATGTGTATGAATGTGTGTGAATGTGTGTGAGTGTGTATGAATTTGTGTGAATTTGTGTGAATTTGTGTGAATGTGTGTGAATGTGTATGAATGTGTGTGAATGTTTGTGAATGTGTGTGAATGTGTATGAATGTGTGTGAATGTGTGTGAATGTGTGTGAATGTGTGTGAATGTGTGTGAATGTTGTGAATGTGTGTGAATGTGTATGAATGTGTGTGAATGTGTATGAATGTGTGTGAATGTGTGTGAATGTGTGAATGTGTGTGAATGTGTGTGAATGTGTGAATGTGTGTGAATGTGTGTGAATGTGTGTGAATGTGTGTGAATGTGTGTGAATCTGTATGAATGTGTGTGAATGTGTGTGAATGTGTGTGAATGTGTGTGAATGTGTATGAATGTGTATGAATGTGTGTGAATGTGTGTGAATGTGTGTGAATGTGTGTGAATGTGTGTGAATGTGTATGAATGTGTGTGAATGTTTGTGAATGTGTGTGAATGTGTGTGAATGTGTGTGAATGTTTGTGAATGTTTGTGAATGTGTGTGAATGTGTGTGAATGTGTGTGAATGTGTATGAATGTGTGTGAATGTGTGTGAATGTGTGTGAATGTTTGTGAATGTGTATGAATGTGTGAATGTGTGTGAATGTGTGTGAATGTGTGTGAATGTGTGTGAATGTGTGTGAATGTGTGTGAATGTGTGTGAATGTGTGTGAATGTGTGTGTGTATGAATGTGTATGTGTGTGTGTGAATGTGTGTTAATGTGTGTGAATGTGTGAATGTGTGTGAATGTGTGTGAATGTGTGTGAATGTGTGTGAATGTGTATGAATGTGTGAATGTGTGTGAATGTGTGTGAATGTGTGTGAATGTGTGTGAATGTGTGTGAATGTGTGTGAATGTGTATGAATGTGTGTGAATGTGTGTGAATGTGTGTGAATGTTTGTGAATGTGTATGAATGTGTGTGAATGTGTATGAATGTGTGAATGTGTATGAATGTGTGTGAATGTGTGTGAATGTGTGTGAATGTGTGTGAATGTGTATGAATGTGTGTGAATGTTTGTGAATGTGTGTGAATGTGTATGAATGTGTGAATGTGTGTGAATGTGTGTGAAAGTGTGTGAATGTGTGTGAATGTGTGTGAATGTGTATGAATGTGTGAATGTGTGTGAATGTGTGTTAATGTGTGTGAATGTGTGTGAATGTGTGTGAATGTGTGT
>NW_011363265.1:0-2948 GCF_000735185.1 Notothenia coriiceps | reverse complement strand
CAGTGAGAAAACATGAAGTTGGGGGGTAGTGTGGAGAGAAGATGAGATAGATGAGCGAGGGGGCACGGACAGAGAGACAGAGGGAGAGATGGAGAGAGATAAAGAGGCATTCAAGTACTGAATTCATGCAAACTCACGATAATGAGGCATTCAAATACAAGCAGCATCATGCACCCTGATTTCAGTATTCCTGACTTTCCGTGCACACTTATTTACACATTCCCTATTTAATGTCAACAATCAGCTACTGGCGTTGCATTATGGAAATCACCAGAGTGAGTGGTATAAATATCAGAGTGCTTTTTATTTAGGTTACCTATAAATGTCACATGCTAATGTGACATTTATAAGACCTGTGAATGTGATACAAAAAAAGAGAACTGACGGCAACAGCGTTGTTCATACACTCGGCTGCACACTTTATTATATCAAATATTTCAGTCAATATAGTGCAAATTATCTTGTTTCTGACATACTGTTTTTAACTTTAACTCAAGTTTCAATTGCAGAAACAATGGTTGATAATTTCTCTCCTTTTTTAACCACATTTTTGCCTTTTTTTCGCATCCATATTTCATGTTGATATCGTCAAGTTTTCCAGCAATCATCTCGTTGTACTCTTGGAAAAAAGGGTTGGCCGGAAGTTCTCGAATGACAGTCCAAAATCAAAAATAAACAAAAATCCCGTTCTCTAGATCCTCAAAAAACCCACCTTACCACTTCATGTGAAGAGCTTGTGTGGGATGAAGTGTGTTAGTATTATGATGTGATTACCGTGTGTGTGAGGGAGGGAAAGTTCAAGAGGTGTCTGAGAGCTTCTGCTGGTATATATAGTAACACCTCCATCACCATGCCTGAGTCCTTTTACTAATTTCACCTCACTTCATATGAATTATGATCTGTCATTAATATAATTCTCCCATATTCGCTTAGCATCGACTTGTAGATGTGAGCAGAAACATGACAGTTATTTTGAGGTTTGGTTATAAACAAGTCTTGATTCTGCAGATTAACATTGATACAAGCCACAGAGCCCAAACACAAAGAGGCTGCAGAGAGCGTTGTTACTTTTATCCTAACAAACATATCTCCATGTCCTGCAGGGGATAGGGATATGTGAACTCTGCTCAACTGGAACCCTCCCTTATTTACCGCTCATTAAATTCTGTTTAAATCACACCAGTTAATCTGAAAGGCTTTACCAATGTTGATGTGCGTGTGCACAGTTTGTGACAGAGAGCGAGAGAGAGAGAGAGGGATGGAAAGAGAAGGGTAGAGCTAGTTTGCGGTCTGTCTCTACAGGGAGAGGGGATTATGTTTCTCTGCTGTCATGTGTTCTGACATTCAGAATGTTATTAAACTTCAATAGGCTGAGCTCAGGGTTCACTGATTACTCTAACTGAGGCTGAATCCATTAAACGGGATGTACTTCACACCGTTTGTTTACCGAAAATAACAATCACACCTGCACGCTTCACAAACCGTTGCATATACACCTGCACATGCAATCAACTACGCATATGCATATATGCACGCTCTCTCCAGACGGGCGCTCAAATACAGACGCAGGTAAATGCATTACTTGGAATGCATTTTAGGTAATGTGACTGTCCTGGCTGATTTGAATTGTGCACCTACTAAATATACATTGGTTATCGAAGGAGAAAGCTGGAATTTAAGTTTAAGTTAAGTTTTTGAGTTGAGAATGTTTCTATAGAGATGTGAGTTTCTTTCAAGTGAACTCTGGCTTTGAGAACAGAAAACATTTATGCTTAAACTCAATCAGATATCCCACTCACAGCTCACACCACCATGCACTGACTGGTAGAATGAGAAATGTCTCCTATTTTCCAAAAACTGTTCCTTTTCAACAAATGGAAAATACAATTGAAACATTGCTTTGTGTTGAGGAGATTTAAGTAGGGATTTCTGGCCTATTGAGTGAAATATTACATTGCAATGGAGGGTATTTCCTGTTGCTTGGATTTCGACCCTATCCACCAGAGTGATTGGCTCGGAGTCTACCTGTGTTGTGCGGGGAGCCTCCCTAACTTGGATCACTGTGGAAAGCAGCCCTGCTCCATAATCCCCTCATCTGTCATTCTGTCTGAGGCGATGTGGGCTGCCATACATCTCTCCCTCACTCCCTTTCCTGTTCTTTTTGTACCCAGCGTCCGTTTACTATCGCCATCCATCTTCCCCTCAAGGCCGTCGGCTGCCTCCGTCGGCCGAGATAGACAGATGGGAAACGGAGGAAGAGAAGTTGGGTTCAGTGTGCCCGCTTTCCTTCAACTTCAGGAGGTCTGGCAGCAGAGCAACTTTTCTGTTCGCCCAACAACGAGGAAGCACATATCTCAAACAGGGACAGTTAATCTTGAGCGCATGGTACTAACAGGCTCTGTTTGGTGATTGACCGTCCCTTTCAGGCGGTCTCGGGGTGACCCTCAACACCACAGAGACGCGGGAGCACCAATAAGGCTTCTACTGGATAATAACTCATCATAACCTCAGACGTTTTAATACAGAGAGCAATATAACTTGCTCGTATTATGAGTTATAAATCAGCTGCTAATGGGATACGTGAAGCTTGAAACTGCAAACCTTGATGTGTGTACTGACCACTGAAGTGTTAAAGCAATATTTAACATTGCCTCGGCCAGTGTAATATCTTTGTTCACCCACCTTTTTATTTTAGTCAGAAAGTACCTATTTTTTATTATTATTGTGGAATATTCATTGAAATAATTAAAATTAATTTATAACTCCGATTTATAGCTTGAATTTTAAGCTTTTCACATCCACATCAGATTAACAGTGTGGCTCGTTTTACTCATACCCACCAAGACAGAAAATAGTTTGTCTATTAACACAACTTAAATCCAGCATAGAGAGGCAAAGTCGCTCCATTTCAGAGGCCCTATTGGGACCTTATTTTGCAAGTCAACAAA
>NW_011363264.1:2889-6290 GCF_000735185.1 Notothenia coriiceps | reverse complement strand
GCCCGATTCTCGATTTCAAATGTGTGCTCTAAAATTATATTTATAAATGACCATCATTGTGACGAAGATGGCTTCGTCACTGTGGACTGACTGCTTCGTGCTTTGTATATTGCACGTGTTTTATTTTGAAAAGTTTTCCCTTTCCTCATGTCTGTTGCTGTTGATTGTGTGCACCTGGTGCCCTGTGTTGTCTCCTCCCCCATCACCTGTGTCTTGTTGGGTTAATTAGTGTGGGTATTTAGGCTCTGTGTTTCCTGTTTTGTTGGGTTTGTGAAATCCTTGTGGCTGGTGCTGTGCTAACGTGAACAGCTAGATTGAGGCTGTGTTATGTGCCCGTGAGTAATAAATGCCCACACCGGGTTGTATTTTGGACGTTCTGCCTCTGCCTCCTTGCTTGATCGGGCCGTTCAACGTTCAGCTTCACAGTCATTATTATAAGCAAGACAATAAATTGCAAAGATATGTAGAAAATAAACTTATTTAAGATACGTTCATTTCAAACGTAACGTGGGAGAAAATAAGTTTCTAGCTAAACGTAATTGAGAATGCAGTTTAGTTCTGTGGGAACGTAATTTTTAGGAGATAGGGTTGGAATTTTTTTGTATGAATTTATGTTTCATCCAATCACAGAGCTTGTTGAGTTATCACGAGGTTTGTCAAAGCGGACAGGCGTCGTCACAACAAATGTATGTTTCATCCAATCACAGAGCTTGTTGACTTATCATGAGGTTTGTCAAAGCGGACAGGCGTCGTCTCAACATGGGGATTGTGGGTAGTGTGGTCTCTTTGGCGCCCCAAATTTCAGAGAAAACCAGTTGTTTCTCCGAATTGAAGGGGAAAAACACAACAACATTGTTCTCAATTTAAACCCATCAATGTTGTTAATTAACAAAGGTAATCTGGTGTTTTTGAGTTGATTAGTAGTGGAGATATCACTGTCAAATCAATCGACAGTAAGGAGAATACTTACTTCCGGGTGTACAATTATCCGTTATCCAATGGGAATGGAAGCTCACATTGCCTTTAAGAGCTGCCGGCATAAACGGATGCGGTGCTTCCATGAGCGTCAAATACCGCCACCGATGGGAATACATTGCAATCAGTTGAAAGCTCTTTGCGTCCGTTTATGAAGCTGAAGGAGCCTCGGCGTGTCCCAACTGCACGCCACGGGACCCTGACCAAGCGTCGCTCCTGGACGTTTAGGGAGTGAGAGTGTGTTGCATAGACGGGTCTTTTCTGTGTTAGAGTTTTACTCGCTACAGGGTGTACTTTGAGGGTTCGTGACTTTGCAGACCATTTACATGCAGAAAAAGCTACATAACACACAAGGGGACTGGTAATAACCGGAAAAGCATGACATTGGACCTTTAAGTTTCCTTACTATCAAGAAGATGACCTAATGTCAGTTTTAAGAATGTGAATTATCAAGATAACAATGTTCAAGATAAGAATCATGAATGCTGTTAAAGGACATCAGTTTTACGTTGGCATGTCAGTAACAATAAGCTAGGCTAGAGAAAGGCACAGCAGGCACTTGTGATGTGCATGGTCAGCCTGTGGAGAGAGGTCAGCTCAGTTTGGTACATGATATTAGATGAAGGTCAGGTTTATTTTCATGTGCAACTTGATAAAACTGTAAATAGATGTGAATTAAAGGACATAGTGACAATTTATACTAAAAAAAAGGAATTAAAGCAAATAATGCACTTTTAAATGTTTAGGAATGCTCGTATCAGCATAAGAATGTGTTTATTTTAATGTTTTTTAACACAGTAAGGCAAGTGTTAAAGACAGATAAATCCACTTGCTTGAGTCTGAGGTACCATTTCAAACATATTCAAATACATGAACAATACTTTCAAAAGTTATACAGTGAAAATAGGCTGCAAAATTGGAAAGCATCTCTATTGCAAAATAAATAAATAGATAGAATTTAAAGAATATATAATGAATACAATTCCTTCTTAATGTCTGTAGGCGTAATATTTTCTATTTTCAAAATAATTGAAATATACTTTCATTTTATTATATATATTAATGTTACATCTGATATGATTTTCACAAGATATAGTTTTCATTTGATTAATTTCAGGTATAGTTCTCTATCTTTTTATCCTCAATAATATTTGTCAACAGTTGATCTAAATTTCATTTGTTGCAGTTTTTCATTTCATTAACTTAAGAAATGGTGCAATAAACCTGCCTTCAGCTGCTAAGACGCTTAGCCTACATTACTGCAATTATAAACCAATCTCGCAAATGTGTTCTTTTTATTCTCTAGTGACAGAGATGTCCCACAATATTTTCACTATGTTTAGTGAAACAAATGTTCTCTTTTCCATGGATTTGTTATGTGGGAGCCAGAGGGAGGGATTTAGATGTGAAGTGTGCATACATGCATGTCCATAGTTGGACAAAAGGCTTCCTGCATACTGTATGTTCCATCCCCTCAGAGGGCTGGAGGCTGTGTGCATCGGTCAGGCTTGAACGCAGTGCTCTGCCAGAGTTAGCAACAGACAATGAGCTGAGTGCTGAGGAGTGAGGGCTCCAGCTCTGTCTCCCCGGAGGGCACCTGTGGCTAAGGAGCTTGTTATTGATCTCAGTCGGGGAGGAATGAGAGACAGAGGGCGAACAGGATGGCACCTCTGCCCTGCCCTGCCCTGCCCTCCAGTGTCTCATCGGACTGAGCTGCTAGTCTTTATCAACTCCACAGCCTGCCTTTGTCAGAGAGGAAAAACTACCATGTATGATGAACATTTTTTACTGGGGATCACCATGATTCACAAGGTTGTGTTTAAAACGTTTCTGTAGTTTTAGAATAAAGTCTAAAGTTGGCAATGAAGTAAGATGATTGGGCTTTGTGCATCTTTGCTAACCTAAGATGTTGTAGAGCAGTGATTCTCGACTGGTGGGTCGCAGATGTGTGATTGAAGAAAAAATAAATTGAAAAAAAAGAATTAATTATATAATTTTTTATTTTATTAGAAGTCAAACCTTTATTTTGAAGGCCTGATTTTAACGCTGTGCATGCAGTAGGCGTTGGACTGGAGGTATCGGAGACCATAAACTGCTATGAAAACTTCTGTCACGTAGTGATCATCTTCTCAATAAAACATCTTTGCTGAGGTTTTTTCGAGTCTTCTGGCCAATCAGAATCAAGATTGTTGCCGGAAGTCCCCACGGAGAATAACTCTGCGGTAGAACTATTCTTTATACATCCATGGGTACAAGATCAAAATGAACACATAATTAAATATGACCCCCGGTTTGATGATTGACAGGTCACAGACAAATGGCAGCTATCTACCCTTACCCACAATTTAATGTAATTCACACACATCTCCTCTTTACTGTTCTCTCTGTGTGCAGCCACACCTGGATCATCTCCTCAACAGATGTTA
>NW_011363264.1:0-2757 GCF_000735185.1 Notothenia coriiceps | reverse complement strand
AGCTCTGCAAGCATCCCCTGGATATTATTTTAGAAACTGCTTTCATCGCGACGCAATGTTTACAGCGAGAACAGCTGTGAGGTCCGTGCAGAAAGCAGAGCAGTGTGTAAGATATATATCACTCAGTATAACAGGCCTACTCTCTTTATTTGCTGTAGTTTAGTAGATATCTACAAACAAAGACTCGATATTTTTCTAAAACCATTTAGTGCTTCACATAATAAAATACACAACGGCTGTAGCCTGTTTTAGGAGCTGTAGGTGCGTGTGTGTGGTGTAGGTGTGTGTGGTACAGTGTGTGCGTAGATGCAGCGGACATACAGGTCTCAGTTGGTTTGGTGTCCTCTGCTTACTTTTAATAGGCCTACTTGTAAATAAAACTTTTGGTCCCTAATTTATTTTCCTCATTGTAGCGACCAGAGAGGGGAGAGGGGGGGGGGGTGATATATCCAGTCTCTTATAGTGTTACGTTATTATGAGAGTGCTCTGTTTGTTTCTGAAATGTTATATATTTCTATAAATATTATATACATGTGTGTGTGTGTGTGTGTGTGTGTGTGTGTGTGTGTGTGTGTGTGGCCTGTTATTGTCTCATTATACCGCACTGTGAATGACTTAAAAGTAAATATATAAGTGGTCATGAACACATCTGTCCATCAGACAGAGGGCTGCTGTGCCTCCTGTCATCATTAATGGACGTCTCTTTAAAATGACCTCTCAAAGGAGAGGAGTTCTCATTTCTCTAACAGCCTGCTGCTTCCCCTCTTCTCTCCTCGGTTCCCCTCCTTGGCTCCTCCGCTCGCATATCCTAAGTATCGAGGATAGGACTCGAGGAGGGGAGTCGAGGAGGGGAGTTAGAGAAATGAAAAGGGCCTTGGTGACAGGTCACAGAACAATGGGAGCTAACCTTACCCACAATTTAAAGTAAAATGTAAAGCTCCGAGTCTCCCTGAGGAACAGCCTTGTCAGAAACACAAAACAGATCATATCTTTACTTGCCAATATTTTTTTCTTGTGGCTTGAAGTCTCTTTTATTTTCACTGGCACATGTAGCTATAGTGATTGTGTATTCAGGCGTGGCTGGTTTTTGCATGCACAACAGTCCTGTGATTGAATTGACCCAGCGTAGACACTGACGGAGGAGTGCAGCTGATGCTGACGGTGTGCTGATGGGTTGCTTTTGTTATGCGGCTGGTGTAGACAAGGTGTTGGATGAACAACAACTTCAGTTGACAGTGATGGACATTCATTTCCAAAAGTGTCAAATTGTGCAATTCACAATAATACCTAACTCAAGAATAATACTGAAGCTTTACTGTTCATTGCAAGATCTTTAGAATAATATGTAGTTATTAATCATTGCACTATTGGATTAAATTGTAAGTAGGTTGTAAATGTGTATATGATGTGTCAACAATTATGTGTTGAATTGTATATGAATCCCTGGATGCCTAATAACCCTGTCTGGTGAACAGTTCATGAGCATGCTCACTAGCGCAGGCACACTGAGGTCTTTGACTCTGCTATGCTCAGATACAGCTAAATGCTGCCGTGATTAAACGCCATATCATGTTCCAAACCACTTCAAGGATTATTTCTGAAAAAGTATGGAGCTCAAATGCTTCTTTTCTTGCGGGTTTACTCCAATGTGAGTTCCCTTTTTAATTTCCTGCTTTTTTACACATACTCTCCAGCAGGGGCGGATTTAGAAAAATATTCATGGGGTGGCAGGAGAATTTCAGGGGTGGCATCCCCTGGCAGAAGTATATGCTTATTTAATCACAGTCATATCAATTAATGTTAGTTGGAAAGCCACAATATTAATATTTTAACTAAATAACATTTGGTGACACTATTGTGGCACATCAGTAAAGCCTTAAATATAAATATATAAGGTGGCAGGCTTAATTTAATGAATTTTAACTGAACAATAACTGAATGATTTTGTCTCACTCTTAGACCAGCATGGGTACCAAATCTATGCAGACTGCTGCAATAAGTACGTTAATTAACTGTCTCATCTATGTGTGTCTGTATGAATATGATATTATTAACAATCATATACTTCCTATCAGCTGTCAATCACTGTTATGATTCACATATTGATATAATCATATGTTATTATTAAATAAACTATTTTTTTTGGAGGAGTTAATGATAAATGTTCCTCAAGATGCTTGCTCACCCTCCTTCAAATTTGAAAGACAAGTAATTACTATCATATATCGAAAGATTCAAAGGAACAGTTCAGCGCCCTACAACTTCATTGCGAACAGTTACAACCTTGACTTTACATCAGAAAGAACAAACATTAAAGAAGTGACTAACTGCATCAGTTAGGGTTAAACAAACGTGTATTCAGCTAAAACATATACATCGCTGCAGTTATTATCCAGTGGAATGCCCTTACCTACTGGCCTAGTTAAATCAAATTGGTTACTTTTTTTTGGCTGGGCAGTGTAGTTTTACACACCGTCTTATTTGACTTTCTCTGGACTTAAAACAGTTTTTTGGGAGCAGAACCCCACAAAAAAATATATTCACACGTAAGGTCATCATCTTAACAGTTTATTATGCTCATCGAGTCATCCATGAGCAGAGCATCAAGTTGGCCAGCCTGTCCTCCTACAAAAAACGACCAAATAGGTCGATTGTTTAAGCAGTGTTGATCACGATATTACGACCCATAGCCACGTAGCTTTCCCCCTATTCATTTCTAGCAGCAGTTTATTACGACCTTTTGTCACGTTTTGTCAC
>NW_011363263.1:0-3358 GCF_000735185.1 Notothenia coriiceps | reverse complement strand
GCTAACGAATTTAAAGAGCTTTTCTACAACCAGGTGGAAGAGAGCTCTCTCCTGAGAGGCTCAAATAACCTCAGCTCAGTGAGGTTAAGGCACGCCTTGATATGATCATTATAGTTATTAATGAGACATTAGAGACTAAATGAAAAACTGGTATAAAATACTATATGACTGTAACAAAAAAGTTGTTAAAAATAACAAGAATAGAGTTTAAAAGGGGAGTGATTTGTAAAATATCCAAAAAGAAGAATCTGCTTACAGTTCTGTTTCATATGGGTGTTGAGATGTATCCATAGATCTCTTCATGTTGCTCTCAAAGTGCACCAGATTGATGCTTTTAACTTCAATATTTAAAAAAAAATCTTCCCGGAGGAGCTTGCCCCCGGACCCCTTTAGAGGAGGTTAGGTCCCCCCCCGACTTAAATCATGTTCACATGGATAGGATACTAAATACATTTGCATACATCTTGTGTCCATATATTTCTGCCACAACCATGCACGTGCGTGCATGCGCGAGTCATGGTAAGATATCTGCATTAAGAGGTTGCTTTTTCTTTGCACAGAATGAAAGAAATGCCAAATGAATGGGATTTTAGTTTTTCAATCATTTGTACGGCCCACGGAGTATGTTGTAAAAATGTAAAGGAAAAAGGTTCGCCAACCCTGATGTAAATAATAATAAAAACCCTTGATTTATAACTTAACATCTCTGTCTCTTACTGATCTGAGTATATTATAAAGAATAGCCAGATAATTGAAGCATTATAGCGCAGTCCTTTGTCAGATGGTTTATTACGCTGTTTTTTTCTGCTTCGAATAGTTTTCTCTTTTTTCACCATACGTGTGTTTGCATCACTGACAATTAAATACAGTAAGTAACGTGTCAATTGCTGCCAGTTACATACTATAAAATGAAATACAGTAAGTAACTTGTCAATTGCTGCCAGTTACATACTGTAAAGGTAATCAAAGGTAATAGTGTTTAAACTGTAAAATAAAAAACAGTAATATGTAATTACTTAATTTTTTGTTACAGCAGTAGTGTTATAGCTGTAAAATAAAACACAGTAATTTCCAAGTATTGTATTTTTGTTTAAGGTAATAGTATTTTAACTATAACATAAAACAATGCCATTTAAAAAGTACTGTATGTTTGTTTACGGTAATAGTGTTTCAACTGTAAAATAGAAACTTTAATGCTATAATTTTAAGTTACAGTATTGTAAGTGTAAAACAATTTCTTTATTATAGTATACTTCATGTCATGCTGGTAATTTACAGATTACCAGAAATTCTTGACACAATTTTAAAGCTCACCAATAACTGCAGGGAGACAGCAAACAATACATTTTAACAATATATTCTTAATTGTTGAACGGTATATCAAGAACATGTATTTTCTTGTGCTAAATAAGTGAGCATACCATGGCTACCACAATCTAGTCTTCCATTGCATATCCCATGTACACTTATCTTCCATGTCTTATAAACTGTGCTTAACTGACCACTGATTGTTGTTAAGGACGCCAACTTATAGCTTGCATGTTGCTTGAATCATTGTCTTTGCGTCGTGTCACCACATTTGTCAACACACGAAAGTGTCATGGATAATTCAACAATACGATGGGTTATTGTGGAGGCCATCAGTTTTCATTATTTCTCATTCGATCCTCAGAAATAACGTTTTTTTTGGTCAGTTTTGGATAGCGGAAAGCTACATTACCCATGATCCTCAGCCACTGTCAGCCGGAAGTGGTGCATTCGATTACTATTTTGGGCTGTCTGGCGTGGATGGGCTTCATTCCACTCCAAATAGCCGCCGGTCTGCAGTAACCCAAATTCTCATTTAATTTCCAAGAATATGTCAGTACTGGGTTATTCCCAATTTCAAAATAAACATATATTAACATTGATAAGTTATACAAAAAATAGAAATAAGAAGTAAGTATATTATAGTATACTCAACTATGAAAAACATGTGCATTGCACTACTAATGCTGAAAAATGGGATCTATGATTAGGGGTTTCAAATGCAAGAATAGTATAAATAAGATTATCACTGAAATGTACAGTATAAATACAGTATTAATGCCAGAACAAAATCAGAGTATTGCACAGTTGAAGATAAAAATGTTTTATCCAAGGGCCAGTCTATTGACTCCGAGTGTCTGACACACTGAGTATGTTTCATATGAAATCATCTTTCCGTTTATATTGAGCCATGTCATCCAATAAAGCACTATGTGTATTTACATCAAATCTTGTAACATGGCCAAATAAATGGGATGAAGAAAGGGTATCAAATTGGACTTTACATTTCACATCCCTCATTTAATCCCTGCACTTGTTGTCACTTTCATATATTTCATCAAACTGGACCTTAGATTGTATATTGCATTCAACCTCCACTGTTACATAATTAAATTATTTATGCACGTCACATTTAATTTTTGCTCGTCAGCAATATCGTCCATATTTCCTTTGTACAGTCAATATTACATTTAAACATTTTATATCCAACTTTTAAACTATCGCTGCCACAATAATAATAATAATAATAATAATTATGATTATTACCCTACTTTTGTCTATTTTTATTCCTCTGTGTTGCGTTTTTAAGGTGAAATGCCAAGACACATTCTTTGTATGCTTGCATTGGCTAATGAAGAAGATTCTGTAGTATTGTAATCTCTGAAGGTGACTCATTTTTGTCACTATTTCCATAAAACAAAAACAAATAAACAAAAAAAAAGCTTCTATATATTGGGCCTTGAAAGTGCTCTCTGAAACTATACGCCTGGGATGGTTTGTGACCATGAAATGAGAAAATGAAAACTTTGCCGTAGAGCAGAGGTGGGGAACCTTTTTCCTCTCAAGGGCCATTTCAATTTTTTCGACATCCTTCAGAGGGCCGTACAAATTATTGACCTCTGCTTAAAAATTTAAGAAATGTAAGGCCTGTACCAATTGGTCTCATGGCCGTATACAGCCCGGAGGCCAGAGGTCCCCCACCCCAAATACATTGTTGGAAAGGTCTTGACCTGGAGAGTAACATATGTCAGTATGAAGATTCCATATTGCTCCTGTTTTGAAATACTGACCTTTGAACCTTGACCTCGGTGCATGTTTGAAGGCTTATAATTAAGCAACAAAAGGGACTACAGACATGGGACATACTGTTATAGAGAGCTCTTGACCTCAGCTATCATGTGAGTATAGTCAAAACTGGGGGCAAATTTGGGTCAAATATGGTTAAAATGTATTTTCACCCATTTAACAATTTGATATGTAAAATATTTGTACACAAATGTGTTTACCATCCCCTTAAACCAGTGGTCCCCAAACTACGGCCCGCGGGCCG
>NW_011363261.1:0-2702 GCF_000735185.1 Notothenia coriiceps | reverse complement strand
ACCTGTGACATGGTGTGTGTGTATGTATGTATGTGTGTACCTGTGACATGGTGTGTGTGTGTGTGTGTGTGTGTGTGTGTGTGTGTGTGTGTACCTATGATGGGGCTGTTGTGTGTTTTTCCTGGGTTCCAGCTGAGTGTGAGGCTGTGGTCGGCGACATCAGACAGAGACAGACCTTCAGGAGGGTCCGGCCGGGCTGAGGGTCCAGATCAGAGCTGTTAGTGTTACTGCGCACCACACACACACACACACACACACACACACACACACACACACACACACACACACACACACACACACACACACACACACACACACACACACACACACACACACACACACACACACGATCTGTAGCTGCCTGGAGGGAGAGGTGGAGGTCAAAGTTCACGCATGATGGAAACAGCTCGTCCCTGCAGGAATGTTATCTTTCAAACACATGACTCATCGGAAGTGTCTCTATAGCAACGGGCCCTGGGCTGTGACCGAGAGCGATGGGGGGGCTCTTTAGTTTTTGCTGTTTTTTTGTTTTTAAAGGCCTTTTTGATTACACAGGCTTTCTCCTGTCTGCTGCACTAACAGCTCCACTCTGTGCTTTCAGATGTAAGATATAATACTGTCATTGATGGGAGTCACAGCTATTCTGGCCTAAAGACAAGAGGCCGACTGACGCTCTGCGGGACGACTATTCTCTGTCCTCGTCATGCCAGGTGCCCGACTGTCAGTGTCAACATTCGGGAAGGCTGTCACCGCCCATGAATAGCTGATAGATGATTGCACGCTACTGTTCGAGTCTACTTGAAAGTCTGACGATGCAAAGAACTGGTTTGTGTTGGCAGCGCTTGTGAGATCGGAGCAGGTGTGTCATCGCGTTGTGTGAAACTAAAAAGCACAACAGAAAGTCTCAAACGGAAAAAACACGATGGCACAAACAATGTTCCAAATATAAAACGGGAACACTGAGGTTCAACCAAATACCAGACAATTGTGTCTCCAAAAACAGAATGCAGTGGGATCTCTGGAATTCCACAGCAGATATCGTTTCCCTTGCCCTCCCCTCCCTCTGTTCTCGCGCTCTTACGTCATTCCCGACCCATGCTGGCCCCTGGCATTCCTAAAACAGCTGGGTCAAATACAAACCTGTCAAAAACATACGAATACACACTTTAATAAGCTTGGGAAGAACAGTACCTGGCACAGAACAAGCAGGGGATTCCCCTTTTCTGTGATCCAAGAGGAACACGATTCCCATGTGGGAGAACTGGAAATGTTTTGGTTACAAGGCACCGGGAGTACTCCTATCCTTTCATTGTAACCAAATGGACGCAAGAAATTAAATAAAGCGGGGGAGTGGGAGAACCTGAGGCCAAGAAGTCCTCAGCACCGCAGGCAACAGGGTGTGATTTTCCTCCGGCTTTGTGATGAGGTTAACGCTTGGTCTATCCCATGATGAGTCACAGAGGGAATCCCAATACTGAGCGGGACAGACAGGGAGGGTGTCTGCCTGCCTGTGTGCCGGTGTTTGTTTATTGGTTACTAAGAGAGGATGTTAACATGTCTGGACAAGTACAAAATGAACTAAAAAAAAACCTACATGACGCATTAAGGGTGGGATGATGCAGTGTTCAAAACACAGAATACTCTTTGTTTGCATTAGGGATTTGTGACATCAGTGTTGAAGGGAAAATGCTATTTTTGAACATGGAGCTTATTCAACGTTTTGGTGTAAAAGTGACTAATGCCACTTTTGAACTTGGTCCAGTACTGAGCAGGAGAGCTGCAGCAGCTAAATGAGCTGCAATAACATCATTTAGGGGAATTGCAAAGCATTACTCTGCCTCTCCATAAGTCTGTTTTGGCTGTGCTGCAGCACCTCTTTTCACCCTCTGTCTTAAACCAGAGTCCGGTCTGCTCTTATTGGCCAGCTTACCTGCTCTGTTATGATTGCTCAACCGCTTAGAAATGTCCCGCCTCTTAACCTATCACGTAAAATGTGTTGGAGCGCTAGCCAATAGAAGCACGGGTGTTACAAAGTGATGTCATTATGCTATTGAAGTAAACAAAGGAGTCCAATGGAGGGAACACTTTTACCATTTGCAGACATTATATTACATTACATTTAGCTGACCCTTTTATCCAAAGCGACTTACAATAAGTGCATTCGACCAGGAAGATACAACCTTGAAGAAAACAGAATCATATAAGTACATCAGGTTTCATAGAGCCAAAACATTTCAAGTGCTACTCAACTGGCTTTAGAAAAGCCAGCCCTTTATTAGTATATAAGTGCTTTGTTAATAATTCAATCGCTCGAAGTGGAGTCTAAAGAGTTGAGTTTTCAGTTTGCGCCGGAAGATGTGTAAGCTTTCTGCTGTCCTGATTTCAATGGGGAGCTCATTCCACCATTTTGGAGCCAGGATAGCAAACCAACGTGTTTTTGCTGACGGGAACTTGGGTCCCCCTCGCAGTGCGGGTGCAGCGAGCTGTTTGGCTGATGCAGAGCGGAGTGCACGTGCTGGGGTGTACGGTTTTACAGACCATTTAAATGCACAAAAACCTATGTAACACACTAGAGGAAATGGAAAACACCAAAAACCATAAATGAGACTCTTTAATATCTTGCAAGAAAATACAGTTCTGACGAGGCACGTGCACACATAGACATCAAAGTGGGCTTGAGCCCCAGCCCTTTTTCTTCCTCC
>NW_011363260.1:0-1980 GCF_000735185.1 Notothenia coriiceps | reverse complement strand
TATCTCTGATATGGTAGTTTTAATTTAAACCAGGGGTGTCCAAACCTTTTTTCACAGAGGGCCACATACAGAAAAATATAAGAAGGGCTGGGCCACTCCCTAGAGTTGAGGTACAGTATGTTATAAGTTGGAAAAGTCAATCCAATGTGCAGTAGGTAAATTATTCTTGATACTTGAAAATGCTGTAAGAAAAAAAGACCTCACAGCTCTCCAGAGGGTTTCATAAATGTTGTTAGAACATGTTTTCAACTTCAATTGACTGAATTTATTTGAAAATTAGCTAGGGATGTAACGATATATCGAATATCGCGGTAAATAAATGTCTCAATACCTGAGACATTTTCTAATTTCTTTTTTTTAAACGTTTATTTAACCAGATGGTCCCATTGAGATCATCGATCTCTTTTTCAAAGGAGACCTGTCCAACATGGCAGCAAGTAGGTTACAACATGAACACAAAACAACAGATAACACAAAAGGACATCGTATTTACAGGGCTACATGTACACACCTAGAGACATTGACAACTACCAACAGTATGTTTATATCTCGCCTGTCAATAAGCCTCATCTTCTTGGCAACAACTGTATTGTTTTTGAAGTGGTGGAGAGACAATGCACAGTTTGACCCACTGCTGTCACCCATGGCCAAAGCATATCTCTCTGTCCCAGCAACATCAGTACCAAGCAAGAGAGTTTTTTCCACAGCAGGGGATATTGTAAACACTCAAACATCCCATTTCTTTATTTTTCAATGTTGCGATAAATATCGTACCGTGGACTTTTTATCGCGATATTGTCGTACAGTGAGTTTTTGGTATTGTTACATCCCTATTATTAACACATGACTACTGAGTAATATATTTGAACATATATATTAAAGAAGTAAGACAAGCAGAAGTTTATCATACTTAAGTCATTATACGTTTTTAGTTTGCTGAGTGAGGGCCAATTCAAAATGGTCCGCGGGCCGTAGTTTGGACACCCCTGGTTTAAACTAACAATCTTTGTTTTCTATGTGGAACAAATCTGCTCAAATCATCAGTGTTTTAATCAGGATCTAAAACCCAAAACTAATCTGCCAACGTTTCCATTTCTATGTATAAAACCTTTGTGTTTTCCTCAAGAGGGACAGAAAGCAGCAGAACAGACATATTGGTTAAAATGCCCCGAGGCAAAGATTGATATCCAAATGAACTGAGTCTCCCAATTAGACTTCACTCTGGCATTTCAGTCCCCATGCTGTCTCTGTGCACTCTAACACACTCCTATAGGCGCATGAGGACGTAGTTATTCAGCCAAAAGTAATTACACACACACAACCTTTTCCTGAGACATTTTCTGAAGAGCAGCCCAAGCACATTTCAGAATTCATTAGCTGCTGAATGATCACTGCCTGACACATGTGCCACTCATATTCAAACGTTCTTGAAACTTTGAGGACCATTGAGAGAAATATGTTGTCAATTAATTGAGAAGTCAAAGTCAGAATTGCCTCCTCTTGGTGTAATTTGGGGGTTGAGAACACAGGAGAAATATTTTTTAGAGCAGATACAATGTCATTGGTTGAGTAGAGTCTTGAATTTAGGTCAAATTAGCTATAATACATTTCAAAAAGTAACAAACAAGTAAACGTCCTGCTTTAAAATGTTAATTAAGTAAAAGTATAGATTAATCAGCATCAAAATAGCTCGAATAATAGTCCCTATTATTATACCTTTTGGGGTTTTCCCTTTCCTTTAGTGTGTTATGTAGATTTTTGTGTATTTGTAAAAAAAAGCACATCACAGTAGAGACACAAAATACAAATATGAAACCTGATAATTAGCATAATATGGCCCCTTTAATTAATAGTAACTTGATATACAACTACTGTGTATTTTAACCTAGTAAGTCAAAGTACATGTTTTAGTTCAGGGGTGGGGAACCTCCGGCCCCCGGGCCGTATACGGCCCGCAAGACCATTTGGTACGGCCCTCCA
>NW_011363259.1:0-2599 GCF_000735185.1 Notothenia coriiceps | reverse complement strand
GGTTTTTGGGGGCGGGACTTCCAGTTTGGGAGGTGGGACTTCCGGTTTTAGGGTCATAAATCATTCCTTATCAGGTCATAAATCAAAATCGGACACAAACCTGCGTCTTATAACTACTCATACTACCACTTTTTTTTCTTAGGGGCGGTGATGGCGATGATGGCCTCGCATCTGGAAGTTCAAGTCCCGGAGGGGCCAAGTGCTACCGAGGTGTCCCTGAGCAAGGCACCGTTCCCTAAAAAAACTGCTCCCCAGCCCAGCTATGGGCAAAATAGCAGAGGCAGATGGGGCTCATAGCCATGGAAGGCAACCCATCTAGGAGAAGGACACTCTGAACTAAAACCAGGACTGAGAGGAGTTGCGCCCCCCGGTCCTTAATCAGCATAGTATAGCCAACCTTGAACAATAAAGTCATCCCAAATCCTATACTTCCAGCGGCGGGAGTTCGCAGGAACATCGCAGCGGATGGTGAACTGGCCAGATGGATGGAGAACCGGGATGACTGGAAGCGACGATGGAGGGCTCGTCCTAGAGAGACTTTTTTTTCAACATACTATATTATATTGTTTCTTTTGTGATATTTTCGTCATTCTATACTTTCATTCTTTTCAAAATACTAAACTATGTTGTTATTTAAAATGTTTTTAGACATACAATGCTTTGACTTTTTTTGACATATGATTTATCTTCTAATATTTAACATAATATACTATGACATTTTCGACATACAATACTATGTTATTTTTTTAACATATTTTAAACATACTATCCTCTGACTTTTTTTCTACATACTATACTATATTGTTTTTTATAATATTTTAAACATGCTATAGTATCGCTTTTTCCAACATGCTATACCACATTTTTGTTGACATACTATTACTTTTTTCGATATATATTATACTATGCTTTGATTTTTTCAACATACTATACAATTACCTTTTACGACATACTATACCATGTTTTTTTATCTGCTATTTTTAGACTTTACTATTACTTTATTCATAAATATTTTTTACATAATATACTATGTTGTTTTTATATGATTTTTTCAACATACAGTACTTACTACAGTGTTTTTCTTTGCTGATGTTGTAAATATACTATAATATGTTATTTCTTCATAAAAAAAATTCTAAATATCATACTCTGTCATATTTCTACATTCTTAAATTGTCATTGAATAGATTGACACATATCACGCGAGTCACAAAAGTGTAATTAAATGTCATAATTGTCATCGTTTAGTATGTCATAAAGAAAGTCAATGTATAGTTCATAATTTAAATACAAAAAAGTCATTCACTTTCATTATGTAATCAATACTTGGAGCCACTGGAAGAGCAAATGGGGAGGTGTTAAGTGATTATAAATGTTGCAAATAATTAGAATGACCTTCTGGTTGCAATGGTGAAAAATAATACATATTTTTATTGTGCGTATTCAAAACAATCTTTAGATGCAACTCCCAGCGGCTTGATCTTAGATTTTTTTAAATAATGAAATATTAACTTTCTGGTACACTGAAAAAAAGGGGAAAGTGGGGTTGTTCAATTTGCAAATATGCAGTTAACATATGAGACAGAATGTATTCATGTTTCTCATCGAAACATCAATCAATCATGTAGAACTATCTTAATCTTGAGGGGTGTACGTTCTATAAGTCTCAATCATGTTAAGATATAAGAAAAAAGTTATGGCTGAAGTCGAATAGTCCATTTAGCTTAGGAACCTTCCTAACGGAGTGAATTGACCTGGAAGTCCCTCAGTGGTGGCCATGATCAGTGCCGTTCGATTTCTCTAGATCAGTGGTTCTCAACCTGTGGTACGCCAGCTCCCGCTAGTGGTACGTGGAGGAATCTGACATATAACAAATATTTAAAAAAAAAAATATTACATTTTTTTTAAATCTTTTTTTTTTTTACTTAAAGGAGACCTATCATGCTATATTTGAATAAGATATTGTAGGGCCATACATATATAAGGTATATTTATAAGTTTTCTTTTTCAAAATATCAAACAGATCATGCATTTTAGCCATGCCTCATTTCGCTCTATTTTCCTCTCCTCCACCCTGTCTTTGGCTGCAGCTGACCACGCCCCCCTGCAAAGGAGGGGGCCGAGTTACGAGCGTCATGTTACCATGCTGTTACCATGCTGTTACCATGCTGTTACCATGCCACGGCAACCTCTCATTCCCCTGATTAGTGGAGAGTTGGCCATATAGGCGGAGCTCCTCGTCACTGACGTCAGACTATTTTCAAATCTGTAACAGTCTTTTTTTTATTTTTTTTTTTTTTTTATTTAACCAGATAAAAAGCATTGAGATAAAATCTCAATGCGGGATCTGTATCAGATCCCGTTTTTAGAGATTTTGGGTATGGAGAAAAAGAAAGAGGGTTGTGTTTTCTGACACTTGGTGAGTTCCCTGACACAACGGGGACACATATTCATGTATAAAAGACGTACAAAGGTGCATTTTGCATGATAGGTCCCCTTTAAAGGTGGGGTAGGTAATTTTGGAGAAACCAGCTTGAGTGCGCAAGAATTTGAAAATACGCAACCGGAAAAAATCTGCCACTTCCTTCCTTACTTCCCC
>NW_011363258.1:0-3217 GCF_000735185.1 Notothenia coriiceps | reverse complement strand
GATGTAATGTTGATGTAAAGAGACATGGAGAAGAGGACCATTTGTACACAAGCCAAAACATCGTGATGACATCATAAAGTGGCCAAAATCTGATCAGCTCATTTTCAGACAGGTTTTTATAGAAATGGATCAAAAAGAGAGAGAATCTTTGTTCCTGAGACTTTCAGATTGTCTTTACACAGAGGGGACACATGTTGATGTAGAAGAGGCAAGAAGAAGAGGGGACACATGTTGATGTAGAAGAGACATGAAGAAGGGGGACACATGTTGATGTAGAAGAGACATGAAGAAGAGGGGACACATGTTGATGTAGAAGAGACATGGTCCACAGAGGGGACACATGTTGATGTAGAAGAGACATGAAGAAGAGGGGACACATGTTGATGTAGAAGAGACATGGAGAAGAGGGGACACATGTTGATGTAAGAGACATGAAGAAGAGGGGACACATGTTGATGTAGAAGAGACATGAAGAAGAGGGGACACATGTTGATGTAGAAGAGACATGAAGAAGAGGGGACACATGTTGATGTAGAAGAGACATGAAGAAGAGGGGACACATGTTGATGTATACAAGACATTACTTTTGCATAATAGGTGACCTTTAAAATAATAAGGACCCTTGTCAAGCATAAAACTTCAAAGAAACCTGAAAAATGTCCAAATGTTCACTTAAAAAAGATTGAAAACATGCCTCAAATGAATAAAGACACTATCTTAAAATAATTTGAAAAAAAGGAGAAAGTAAATCATAAAAATAACATAGTAGTTGTAAATGATTAAAACGTTTTAAACATAGTAAAAAAAGGTCTCAGTCTAAATTTTAACTTGGCAAAAATGTGCTTCTCTAGGTTTGTCCTGCACAGCTCATACTGTGTTATAATGTATTTCTTCCACGGTGACGTTATTCTACGTTAGAAACACGTCACACTTCCCCGTCTGCTGCTTTTGTCGCTCTGGGAATAATTAGTGCATTACATGTCACTTGTTAGACGCTTTACAAACATTCAGTCGTGTAGGCAAACCCCACAGGAGCAATCTGGGATGAAGTGTCTTTCCAAGAGACACAAAGACATGCTGACTGCAGGGGGGATTGAACCATTGCTCCCCTGATCCGGAGAACAACGCACTAACCCACTGAGCCACATCCTCCTCAAGTGCAGGATGGGAAACTTAAACTCTCCTTACCTCTCATCAGACTCTCACAAAAAACCCCCCCGGAGTCGTGGTTATCTTGTTAACAGCTTTTTTTTTATTACAAAAAACAGCATACATTAAACATTTTGCGAAAGGGAATGCAGAGATGTTAACAAAGACCGAGCATCGTCCCTCATTTTGTCATTTTATTTTAAATAAAAAAATGTACAAAAGTGCTTACATGGTGCAAATAATGAGAAGTAAAAGGTCAATAAAAGAGGGAACAAAAGAGAAGAAATAATGTACAGTATATTTAACTTCTAAAAACGCTGCAGGATATATTACAAAGCAGAGAACAACCCGAAGCCTCTCAGGACCGAACACTAGGTAGTTAATGCTCAAACAACCCTCTTACATCAGGTTAATAAATATTGCTCAAACTACCCACAATGCTCGTGGGTTTCTGTTAAATCTGAGCTATTAGTTTGAGTAAGATCTAACATTTGATTATGAAACGGTAACACGGTAAATCTCCTGTTGGTTTTGCTAATACAATCACACATTGCTGTGAGTTTAATGGCACTTTTTGTCAATAATAACACCTGTAGATACTTTCAGTCCACGGTATGAAGGAGAGAAAACACTGAGTAACATTTCCTCTGAGCGTTTACTGTTGCTGCGCTCAGGGTTATGGTTTCTTTCTGGTTTGTAAGGCTGCTGATGAATCCACGCTGAATACGCTGCTCAGTAACAGACGCTCCCGATATCAAACGCTCCCGGTAACAAACGCTCCCGGTAACAAACGCTCCCGATAACAGACGCTCCCGATAACAGACGCTCCCGATAACAGACGCTCCCTCCTCCACACAGGAAGTCTGCAGATTTCTCCCAAAATAGAAGCTGTTCTTCCCGCTCTCAGTAACTGTTCTCGTGTCCGGCTAAGATGTACAGGTTGCTCAGCGATGTGTGGTTGTCTGTGGGTCGGCTCTGCAGAACGACCACCCTGTAAAACAAAACAGAAACGAAAGTTAAGAAATCACAAAGAAAATGAAACGTGAAGGTTGGCAATTTGAGTCTTCTATATCTAATCCGATATCACGGTAGCGGTATATAACTCAGAGCTGGGCGTAGAGGTTGTTGATCTGCTGTCAGTTTGATGGTGACGTTGTGTTACAGTGAGATGTGTTGGAGAATCTTCCGGAGAAGATGAAATTACAGAGCAGAGACACCGAGCAGCTGGCAGTGCCCGGCAGGTGAATAAAACATGGAGGACGCTCTGCTGGCACCAGAGGGGCGAGAGAGAGAGAGAGAGAGAGAGAGAGAGAGAGAGAGAAGAGAAAGTGTGTGTGTGTGAGAGAGAGAGAGAGAGTGTGTGAGTGAATGTTTGTCTGTGAGTGTTTGTGTGTGTGAGAGGAGTGAGAATGTGTGTGTGTGTTTGGGAGAGAGAGGTGTGAGTGTGTTTGAGTGAGTGTGAGTGAATGTCTGTCTGTCTGTCTGTCTGTCTGTCTGTCTGTGTTTGAGAGAGAGGTGGGTGTGTGTGTGTTTGAGAGAGAGAGAGGTGGGTGTGTGTGTGTTTGAGAGAGAGAGAGGTGGGTGTGTGTGTGTTTGAGAGAGAGACAGGTGTGTGTGTGTGTGTTTGAGAGAGAGACAGGTGTGTGTGTGTGTGTGTGTGTGTGTGTGTGTGTGTGAGAGAGAGAGTGTGTGAGAGAGAGAGGTTGTGTGTGTGTGTGTGTGTGTGTGTGTGTGTGTGTGTGTGTGTGTGTGTGTGTGTGTGTGTGTGTGTGTGTGTGTGTGTGTGTGTGTGTGTGTGTGTGTGTGTGTGTGTGTGTGTGTGTGTGTGTGTGTGTGTGTGTGTGTGTGTGTGTGTGTGTGTGTGTGTGTGTGTGTGTGTGTGTGTGTGTGTGTGTGTGTGTGTGTGTGTGTGTGTGTGTGTGTGTGTGTGTGTGTGTGTGTGTGTGTGTGTGTGTGTGTGTGTGTGTGTGTGTGTGAGAGAGAGGGGGTGTGTGTATGTGTGAGAGAGAGATAGAGTGTGTGTGTGTGTGTGTGTGAGTGTGTGTGTGTGTGTGTGTGTGTGTGTGTG
>NW_011363257.1:0-5216 GCF_000735185.1 Notothenia coriiceps | reverse complement strand
TGTGTGTGCGCGTCTTCCCTTTTATAACGTGCTATTTCCATCAGAGACTTGTCGTTACGTCTCACCCGCAGCCTCCTGCAGATAAACACAGTCACCACACTCTGAGTCAGGACAGAAATAAGGTTCAGTACATCTACATTTTTTCAATTGTAGAGAAATTATTTCAGAAATGGAATTCGGAGTCAAATTTAAGATTCAGAATATTTTATTTATCCCAGGGGAAATTGGGTGTGTTGACCGTTGCTTCGTGTGGAACAAAATAAAATACAAATAAATAAAAAACTAAATAGAAAAACAGTTTATACTATCACACGTTCAATAAAAAAATTGTTATAAGAGATTAAATTAAACTGGCAAATTTTCTTTAAATTAAATTTGTTTAATAAAATATGCAACAACATTAAATACAATTAAAGTATTTATATAACAATAATAACATTCACATCTGGCCCCTAATCCAGTTCCCTATAGGTTAAGATAAACTCATCCTTTACCAGCTTCAACATTTAAAGCGATGAACAAATCAATAATTAATATAATTTGATGTATTTTGAATTTGGCCTTTGTGCATAATAAGTGTTTTTTGTGTATGATTTTGGTGCCAACACTTATGTACTTTCCCTTAGGTAAGATTTGAAATGCAGTACTTTTATTTTACCATTTCTGTAGGTTATTAAAGTTCCTTTCCCCCCCTCTGTCCACTCATGAAAACCTCTCATCTCTCAGAGAAACTCCAGCTGGAGGTCGGAGCAGCTTAATGAGAACAACAGCTGATTGTCTCCTCTCCCTGGAGCTGGATCTGTGTTCACCACGTTACCTCTGATGTTCTCCACATGAAGCACTGCTCTCAGATCATCTGCTGATCACACACTGAGAGTATTGTTAAAGGGATTGAGTTGAGAAAATGCTGCGAGCTGCAAACCTGCTGTGACTTCATTCCTGCTGACGTTCACAGACGTTTGTTCACCGAATTCTGACTCGCTCTCTAGCCTGTTAAGCCCCGAGCCTGTTTTTTAGGCCTCAGGCTCGAAAATGACATTCCAAGAACAAATGAATATATCTTCACTTCTAAAAGGGGTAAATTAATAATCTTTGTTCTCAAAGCAATTATAAACCTGTGAGTTGGATGTAGAAGCGTCAGAATGAATATAGATTTATTTATTTTAAGCAAAAAAATGTAAATTATATTGTTCGTCCAAAAATTCTTTTTTACTTATAGTGAAAACCGCCCTTGAATGATGGGATGGGAGACTAAAAGCTTTAGGAATCCAAAGTACAACATATAATAAGTACCCTGTATAAAGATTGATGCAAAACAAGTGATATTTGACCTTTTTAGAGAGGTTTAGCAAAAAAAAAACACTTCTGGGGTCATTTGGGTGGATTTTCCATATCTCTGGAACCCATCGGTCGATTTTGATGATTGACACCTCTTTTGAACCGTGAGAGCCAATAGAATCGAGGGGAGGTTCCTAAATCCACCTACACATTACCATTGAGGAGTGAGAGTGATGCGCACGCAGTTTTGCCCAAACCGAAAGCTATGTTACACTTTGAAAACTGAAAACTAGGCTTATTGCTGATGGATTATCAGTAATCATTTGTCAAGTGACACAGACACATTGGATTAACCTTCAGCAGCGTTTTTCTCGTTGTAATGCCATTGAACACAACTTTTGATGAGAAACAGTAAAAGGTAAGACTATTTTCCGTGTTTCCTCCGTAAAGCTACGTCGTGTGTTGTCTGGGTTAGCTTCCCCTGCCGCACGTTTTGATAGCACACTGATGATACTTATACCTCTAGAATCTGTGGAATCTTAGCTTGCTAGCTGATATCTTGTTTGTGCAGATCCGATAAGTAATAAAGTATTTATACCGTGAGTTCTGTGCTAAGTGCATTAGCATTTTTTCGCTAAGGGCTCATTTAGACGCTTCTTGTGAGACTTGTGTTTTCTTTCGGTAAAAATTGTTTGTATCGTTAGTTAGGTGAGTTTCTGACTGTTAGGTGGGTATGACACATTCATAGTTTGTTAAATTTTAAGAAGCCCTCAGACGCTGTTTCTTGCAGATGTTGCGTTTTTGGTGGCATGGGGCTTAACAGGCTAGTGATGCAACACTAACCAGAGATGGCAAAAGTACACACATCCTTTCCTCAAGTAGAAGTACAGATACTCGTGTTTAAAAATACTCTGGTGAAAGTAGAAGTACTGACTAAACTTCTTTACTCAAGTCAAAGTAAAGAGGCTTTGAAATGTACTTCAGTAAAAAGTACCCATAACTAGCAGCTGTTTTAAAGAGTACCTGACCTCCCTTTATATTAATAGAACAATAATGTCATTGTTAGCTAATGAATGTTTCCATGCTGAACAACGGCAACATGACAACGTTTTCATTGGTCCCTCTTCTTTAGAGAAGACCAGGAAATGATGGATACACGGATCGTGTTCAAATCAATAGGCACGCAATGACTCTAAATAATAATGATCACGCCACCAAACACACATTCAGACTAAAGGAACCAGCCTGTTTGGAAAATGAGAGAAGTAGAAAGTACAGGTATTTGAGTTCAACATGTAAGAAGTAGAAAGTACAGGTATTTGGGTTCAACATGTAAGAAGTAGAAAGTACAGGTATTTGTGTTCAACATGTAAGAAGTAGAAAGTACAGGTATTTGTGTTCAAAATGTAAGAAGTAGAAAGTACAGGTATTTGAGTTCAAAATGTAAGAAGTCAAAGTAAAAAGTGGTCAGAAAAATAAGTAGTGGAGTAAAGTACTGATACCAGAAAAATGTACTTAAGTACAGTAACAAAGTATTTGTACTGCACTTCTCTGGATGCAACACTAAACAGGCCGTTGGTTTATTAACAGGAGGATGTAATGGTGATGTTGACTGGTTGCAGTAACTATCTGAGATCTTTCTGTGGTTTCCTTTCTAACATACTTGACAGAGACAAGAGCAGAATATCTGTAAAACATGTTCTTGAAAGTTGATAATAGTGTGTTTGACATCAGCAGCTTATCTGTCAGGATAAGTGTTCTGAGGAAAGAGCAGCGAGACATCCGTTATACTGACTGTGAGAAAGGGGCGTGTTGCACACACGGCTCAAGCAACAAAGCAAATATGCTTCCTAGATGATGAATAACATCAAATAAAAAGAATTGTTTTTGTGTGTTATGAAGCAACATGAATGCTAAATACAGCATTGAGCAACAATGTAATTGTGTATTGCACTCTAAAGTGTTTGTGCATCAACACATATTTGTTTTTGAACATTAATTCCACATAAGCGCACAATGATGACCTCTGCAAACCTCGGACACTTGCTAAAGAGTAAAGTAGTGATTCATCACGGCAGTCTGAACACAAACAGCGAAGCTAAGCTGGAAATCTGGATGTGTTACTTCCTGTTTCATCCACACGTCACAATCAATGTCACATGTTGTCCAACACCCAGTGACTGATCTCTGACTGAATGTGAAGACTTCTTCTGGCAGCCGCACCCTGCAAAGCATGCGAGACACACATCCATTGAGACACACATTGAAATGTAATTTTTATTTTATTAAAGTAGATATTTGATTATCCTTCTCAGTGAAAGGCACCTAGGGGAAGAGCAACGTGACTTTCCATTTGAAGGTTTAAAGGAGACAGATGTAATGCACTTTACAGAACTTAAGGAAATGAAAAAGGCAATGAAGTTAATCTAAATAGTAAAACCAGTGTGTGATATACTTTAGGTCTTCTTTATATATACAGAAGCTACAGGAATGAAGGGTGGAAGCATCCTGAAATGAAGGAAGTGAGGTGATGAGTGCAGGATTGTGACAGCAGGTGATATATGACAGTTTAATTCGCTGTGATAATGAGGTGCTTGGACCCAGCGGGGGGGCTCCTGCATGGGGTGGAAGAGTGGAATTCTTTCGATCGGCTTTATTGCTTTTCCTCTTGTACATCCTCCGGTTCTGTAAAGTGCATTAAATCTGTCCGAGCCTCTTTTATCCTTCAAATGGAAATAAAGAAGCATTACTTTTTTCTCCGGATGCCTTCAGCTGAAAGAAAGTGGCGGATACAGAAAATTTACTATAAGATCTGATTCTTAGTTTTCACATATTCTCCAACCTAAGTTCTAAATTCATACGACAACATATAGAATAGAATTGGGAGAGATGAAACCCTCTTTAATGGTCTCACACGCAGAGCACACGGCACACAGTGACATTTGGCCTCTGCATTTGACCCGTACCAGGAGTATTGTTGTACAGCGCCCGGGGAGCAATGGGAGTGAGAGGGAGAAGGGGGATGTCTGGTGCCTTGCTCAAGGGCACCACGGCAGGGCAGGTGCTGAACTGGGACCTCTCCAAGTAGAAGTCCACACTCCATATTTAGGTCTGGTCGGGGACTTGAACCGGCAACAGTCCAAGCCCCTTCTGACTGAGCCACTGCCACATTAGGGCTGCTGTAGGTAAAATAATAATAATTATGGCAAGAGATTGTATTCAGGGGATAATACAAACACATTACAATACAACTATTTGTATATTCATTGAGATTGTAAAGCCATACATTTGCAAAAAGAGAAAAAAAGTCTGAAATCTTAGAGAAATTCGAAATTCTGAGAAAAAATACAGATTTCTGAAAAAAATTGAAATTCTGTGAAAAAAGTAAAAAAGTCCTGGAAAAAACAGTAACAATTCTGAAAAAAGGGAGAACTCATAAAAAATGTTCTGAAAACATTCTGAAATATGAAACAAGTCAACATTTTAAGAAAAGTAAAAAAAAAATTGGAGAAAAAGTCAGAATTCTGAAAAAAGACAACATTTAAAGAAAAAAGTCCAACATGAAAGAAATAAGTTAAAATTCTGAAAAAAAGATGTTTGGGAAAAAATCTAAATTCGGAAACAAAAAACTAAATTCTAAGAAAGGTTTGAAATTCTGAGAAAAAAGTCAGGATTCTGAGTAACGTAAAAAATGTTGAGAAAAAAATCATTATTGTGAAAATAGTCACAATTCTAAGAAAAAATTGGGCAACCACAATCAGAAATACTTTGTTGTGATTCTAACGGCCCGTCCACACTATAGCTTCAAAAAAAGCTTGCAGCTGGGCGTGTCTGAAGCTTGGGGATTTTATTCGAGCACCGCGACCAACAACCAATCACATGAATGTCCCGCCCCCGGCATACAAAGCAAAAAACCCCGGGGATTTTATGCGAGCAAT
>NW_011363256.1:12910-21113 GCF_000735185.1 Notothenia coriiceps | reverse complement strand
GGCTGCGGGTGTGTGTGTGTGTTCGGGCTGGGTTTCGCTGTGTCTCGCTGTCTCGCAGATGGCCACTGGGCTCATAGGGAGGGGGGGGGCAGGAGCTCCAACAAGCCGTTTAGGACAGAGAGTGAATACACATACTACACAGAGATGCTGTATGAGAAACCAATGTGATTTTGGAAAATTGCACAGTATAAATCTATTTTAGTAGACCTCAACAATGGGATTATGATCAGTAGAAATGGCCATGACATGGGACCTTTAAAGGTGCACTTTTTGATGTCTTTTATACATAAATATGTGTCCCCGGTGTGCCAGGGAACTCACGCAGCGTCAGCAAATAAAACTCTCTCTCTTTTCCTCCGTACCCAAATCTCTAAAAACGGGGGTACAACGGAGCCGATCCAGATTTGCTGCCGATATGATGTAAATTATTCATATCGAACATGTCGAATTGAAAAAGTATCAAGGTATTGATGGAATACCTTAGAGTAAAGTCTCAAGTTTTAAGGGAGCCGCTTTACGTTTTAAGGAAGCCGGGTCACTGAAATGTTTGTGTTGACACAACATTGTATCATTCGTGTGCTCTCCATTCTCTTATCTGCATTTGGAGTTTTTTTTTGGGCAACCTGCTACAACTGCAAAAGTGTAGATAACAAAGACGCCTCCCTGTTAAGCTATTAATTATTCATGGCAGTTTGGCGGTGCTCCAGAAGAAACAATTTAGGATAGTTTTTATTTAATATTAATGGGTCAGCACAATCTCGTTACTTTCAAGTCTCAACTCAAGTCGAGTCTTAAAGCGAGTCCAAAACAAGTTTTCAATTTTGTGTCAGACTCATGTCCAAGTGTCAAGTCTACAGCTGGGATTAAATGTACTTTGGAGGATGACCTGGGGAATACAAATACTGCAAAAGTTAAGAAAAATAACTAAGAAATAATTGAATGTGTTGTCATGACAAACGAAAAGTTTGAAAAAACTCAAATAGCATGAGCTGGAAGCAGAGACTTAGCTCAAATAGAACGTGTGTGTGGGTGCAGAGAACAGACAGAAAGCAGTAAATTGCATCATTTAGAGCAGATTTTATACAGTGTGATCATTAATAGTCTGTATAATTTTGTTGGGGTCGCCCCCAGAAAGAGCTGCTGCTTCTGCCGCAGTGAAATAGCTTCAAGGCTAGATCGATGTTGTTATAAAATCCACACTTTCGCATAAAAAAGAAAGAAAACTTTAGGCCACACATGAGTGGCAAGAAGTGTGTACCCTTTCCAGTAACAGGTGTGGTCATCTAATGGACTGTTTTAAGTGAAAATTTAGGCAGGCGCTTTTTTGAGAGCTACTTCTTATAGCAAATGCTAATTAAGATGCTAATGCTACGCTGTTTCCTCTCAGTCTATGGCCTAAGGCTCCCTAATAAAAGGACCACTTCAAACAGCAAGTGAGGGTCTAATTAAATTTCTGCACAAATGAATGAGTCACAGTGTTTACCCCTCCATGAGACGATGAGTGAGGCTGCTATCACCATGCGCCAATGATCCTGATGCTGAGTTTCATAGGGTGCTTCCTATTGTTTCACCTCTCACGAGCACAGCAATTAGTAAAAGCTAATGTTCCACTATAAACAAAGCCCCTGTAATGTAAGGAGCTGACATCGCCTCTCTGTATTTACCATTGCCGTGTATTCTCATATCTCTGATGGATGCCAAGTATAATCACCAAATGGTAATGTGTTTTTGTTATACTGCCTGCAGGCTAACATTTTTGTTTTGGAATATTAAACACTTTGCACATTTGTGCTCATGTGCTTTAAGGTTAAAACGCTTAACGTGTGTCGTTTGCTAATGTACACCATCAATTTCTGCTGACGGCTTGTGGGGAACTGAGCCTTTTAATTGCAAAATATGTTAAATGCTTGTTAAAGGAAAGGCTAGGGGAATTTTCAATCATGTAATGAATAAAGCTCAAACTAATTTAAATTAATATATATTAAGATGAGATACAATGTATTATGCAAAACATTCTTATTATTGAAATACAATATTATTACGCTGTTGCACCATTTAATAGTCATCATTATTCCAAGGTGTTAATCTATCTGCAAAACCACTCAATTTCTAATTAACAGAAATATTTTTTTTAGGAAAATCCATACATCATGAAAAATGCTTATAAAAGCAATAAAATGTGTCTTTCACAAAAGATTCTAGCATTTGGAGGATAACATGATGGACTATTTTAAATAATTAGCTCTCAAGCCTTGTGCCAAGTTAATTTAGTAAATAAGAATTTCATGGAACATTTCTTGTTCCCCAATGTACTTGTAAATATTATTGTCTGTTTATTAACTGGCTTTCTGTAATTTTGCTTCCCTTCAAAGAGAAACCATAACGCTTCCAAAGCCAACAACTTGTCACGTTGCCAACAGATTTTAAATTCACACAGCTATCTGTTTATTTAGATCAGATTTATAAAACTCACAAATATTGATATCAGCCAAAAAAACACTATTGGTTGGGCTATAATGTGTTCAGTTTCACCGTTATGTAACCATTTAGGATACTGATTCCAAACCATGTTATGGAGTAAAATGATCATGCATCATTATTCCTCAAAACACAACAATGATACAACAATGGCCACAGCATGAACAAAGGGCTATGTAAGAAATGCATGACTAAAAGGTTACGTATCATTAGGAAGGCGAGTAACAGTTATATGTCTTATGAAAACTATTGACAATGGCAACCAAAATAAGTTTTAACATGTCACTAAATCCGAGGTCCTGATCATCGGCCCTGAACTCATTTACAACCCAAAACAGCCCCTTAGTCCGAACACAGATTCAGCCCCAGAAATATCTGGATGTTGTTTTTTACTGAGCCTGAGGCAAATTGCACTGTCTTGCTGTTATCAGCTGAGGATAATCTCCAAAATTAAATCTAATCTTTTAATTATTCAAAAAGATAATTATACATGCCTCATATCCTCCATCCACAATTATTGCAATGTTTACTTGGTTTAGCAGTCGAGCAATGGAACTCTGAATTTGTCCAGAATTCAGCAGCTGACTGACTACTGACCAGAACGGTGTGTTTTCAAAACTTCACACTAAAATTGCCTTCACTGCTCATAATCACGTTTGGATGTCCCTTTAAAGAAATCTTAGCACATACACTAAGGCTTGGCATGGTCTGATGTCGTGATGGAGTAAGTCGATTATTTTTAATAATAGGGTATTAAATATGGTTACTTGAGTTATGGTTGGTTTGTGGTACTTTGGACCAAATATTAAAAAAAAGTTGTATGTTGTCTGCAGAGCCATATTGGTACTAAAACACAACAGGATACATACACAATTCAAAGATAGTGGGAATACTAGGAAGGTCAAATGGGACATAGCTTCATATTTGCCCCAAGGCCCCCCAAAAGATTTAATCCGGCCCTGGCAATCCAAACTTAAATGCATCATCAAAAACATAATATTTATGGTAGGCTGTCAATTAAATCATTTAAACAAATATTTGAAAGAAGTAAGGTCGTTTTACATAAATATAGGAATCAACTTTTGTAAGGATTTTAAAAAATACATGTTTCTGCAACAAAATGTCACATTTTCTTTCATAAGAATGTTCTCAGCCTTCATGCTCTGCTGCTAACTCTGTTCATGAACTGAAAATGTTTTTCCATACAGGGAAGTGATGCATATGACCAGCTGTATGTCATGGAGGGATAAGAAAAGGCAGACATTGGCATTAAGCCTACAGCACCAAACCTCCTCGGTGGCCCTCAGCCAGGATCTAGACTTCATTAATGATACTGTGTAGTTATTAGTTCCAGCTCAGTATTTTTCTCTCAGGGATGGAGCAGCATTAGGAGTGTCTTTTCCACTTTGGACCCTGCCTCCACTTTTTCTCAGTATCAGAAATCCAGTCCCAGCAGCCTCATTACCGCCTGCAAGGCTGCTGTTGCAACATGACGGGAGGAGGTGCGTTCAGGTGTGGGTCGTGGCCGGTCTAAGAAGTGCTGTAATAGTGGACTTTGGCCCTGCCTGACGCCACACATCTCTCCTCTCACTAATAAGGACTTTAAAGGACTCCAACACAACAAAACAAACTCAGTGGTGCGTTGAAAGAGAGCAGGATTTCAGTCACAACACTGGTTAGCAAATAAACAATGTGTTATAAGTTTGTGTGGTATTAATGATTTATCACTCCTTGGGTTTAACTGACAATGGCGTGAAGTGAAGTGTCGCCTTTATTATAATTTTGCATTTCAACGAGTCATTTGGGGCGCACATATTCCGTTTCGAAGTGCGTTTGCGATTTTATTTTGAAAGGCATGTATTTGAACAAAACGATTAATATAAAAATGAATATAATATGTATAATAAAACGCACTACACGTAAACAACCTATACGCAAAGTCCAAACAAGAACAAACTGAAACCCGGATTTATAAAAGTGTGAATATGTAAAAACTCAGCTCCACTTTGCACCACTTTGTTGTCAACAACTTTCCCATGCGCTACCTTAAAACGCCCAGACCAACTGTAACCTCGCTGAAAACAATAAAATAACAATCTAAACATATTAATCTATATTGGTTATCCTCTTACCGGCTTTATGTCTTCTGCAGGACCCAAAACGGGCGACACAGGAAACCAAAACTGCGCACAAAATCCACCACTTGTTGCATGGAGCCATGCTGTTGATCTGGGGGCTGGTCTGCGCTGAATGTAAAGTTGGAGGAAAACTTCATCAAGTTGTAGGGCTGAAGTTGTGAGTGGGTGCGTACTTCCGTTTGATAACACTATAGTCTTTGGGCGAATGAAACGGAAATTCCCAGTAATTTCTGATGGGACACTCATTTGAGGAAATACAATATTTCACTTGAATCATTAAGGTTTACCAAGGAATTAAATTATCATATTTTCAGTATACACGTCTTTGTTATTTTTTCATTTTCAAGCATTCTTCACAGGATTGCCCAGATATACAGATACTTATTATACAAATCATGTAAATACAGAATAAGGAAATTAAGGCAAAGAGCTCCCTCCCAAACGTACCTCCCCACCCCTCTTTCTATTTCACAATTATTATGGATATTGTTTGTTTGCAGTCAAATAGGTTTTCCAAACCACGTAACATTTCACTATAAATACATTTTAGCATAACAGTTCATCATTGTACACAAAGTTGGCAAAACATGAGCAATCCATCGGAGTACTTTAGCTCAATTTCATAGCCACGCCCCCTTTTGGGTGAAACATTTGCCATCATTTGACTAGTGGTTTTCTCTAATCATGTAAAAAGATCAAAGATAACTGCATGTTTTTATCTACAAGGGGCCTAAATATGATGGCTATAGAAAAGATTACATGATGGCATCGGAGATCAGCGTCGATAAATAGTTAAATTAAAGCTATTTTTCTATGCCAGCCAGCCGATGGACGAGTGTCGGGCAACAGGTCAACATTTAAACTGGTTTGCCTTGTCTTGTCAGTGTTTGATATTTAAATTCAGCATCCACAGCCAATACTTTGACTTGTAAAGTTACCAATGTTTACTTTGAAGATTGATTTGAGGATATTTTTTGAAGAATGTTAACCTGATTAGCATTATAATGTGAGTAAGTGTTTCCAATAGACGTCCACGTTTTAACTGAACGATCCCATTGATATTGATCTCCTGGGGCGGGGCTTTCATGTTGTCACTACAGTGATGTATTGCTGCTCTCATCTATTAGTCTTCTCCTTATCATCTTTTCAAATATCAAGGTATGCAATCATATTTTACAAAAAGGAAATGACCAAGTTAGCAAAGTCTTTGTTTTTCAGCGATTTTTCCCTTAAAGGAGTATTACATAATGGCTTTACAATATAAGGATTGTGGACTTCTGAAAGTGCATCTCAGAAGAAAACCTGATTCTGCTGTTTAGCACACATACAACTCTGTCTCACCCAAAGGTTGCATATTTTCAACCTCTCTCAACAGCACTTTAATATGCCGCAATTCATCTCACAGTGATGAGAAAATGTCATCCAAAGCCCACCACCAAGACTCAGCAGTCTGCTTGTGAGTTATGGCCTTTGGAGAGCTTTCCAGCCCCCTTCAGCTACTGCAGGCCTCCGCTGGTGACACATACTGTAATTGAGCTTCAAGCTGGCAAATACCCTATGAAATTATAGTCATAATTATAGAATTCATTACACCGTGTTAAATACAGCACAATGTGCACTAACACACCATATACGGCTGGCTCTACAAATGCCAAGGCTGGAGATTTGATACGCAGCGGGGGGTTGCACGGAATACATATTCTGGCTTTCATTGTCATGCAAGGCCTTTCAGTTGAGTTTATCCTTATCTTACTCAAAGTCTAAAGATTGGTGTCATCTTTGTGAAGCCCTGCGAGAGACATTTGTGATTTTGGGACATGGCATCAGGCCCGGTTCCAGAACAGAAAGTCAGAAATGACTCAGGGTGCATCTGAGATTAGAGACGGTGCAGTGGTAAAGTGATATATTTTTATAAGTGTCGAGTGGACCGAACCTCCTCTAGGGGGGTTCGGGGGCATGCCCCCCCGGGAAGATTTTTTTTTTTAAATACTGAAGTTAAAAACATCAATCTGGTGCACTTTGAGAGCAAAATGAAGAGATCTATGGATACATCTCAACAACACCCATATGAAACAGAACTGTAAACAGATTTACCTTTGGTGCTAAAAACCTTAGCAAGTTCTTTGTCCTTTTGAAGGGTGTAGTCCATCATTGCTAGAAAAATACCACAACTCCCCTCGCCTCTTGCATCCAACGCATCAACAGAGCCACGGAAAGGCAACTGGTTTACAGCTATACATTGAATTATGTTCACAATAGCTGCTACATAGGTGCGGTTTCTCTCCAGTTGTGCTGCATTTACAAGAGTGGAAACCTCTGTAAATAGTGTCCGTCCAAATATTCTTTTTTACTTATAGTGAAAACTACCCTTGGATGATGGTAAAGTAGACTAAAAGCTTTAGAAATCCAAAGTACAACATATAATAATTACCCTGTATCAAGATTGATGCAAAACAAGTGACATTTGACCTTTTTAGAGAGGTTTAGCCAAAAAAACTCCACCTCTGAGGTGATTTGGGTGGAAATGGGGGTTTTACCGTTTCTCTGGAACCCATTGGTCGATGTTGGTAATTGACATCTCTTTCTGACCGTTAGAGCCAATATAATCGAAGGGGAATTTCCCCACTCACGCACATGGTAAAACAAAAAGGTGGGGGCTTCGCGCACGCAGTTCTGCACCAGATTGAAGCTGTCTCTAGGTCTGACATCTCAAAACCGAAAAGCAGGTTTATTGCTCATGGATTATCAGAAATCATTTCAAGGGGACACAGACACATTGCATTAACCTATGGATTAACTTCAGCAGCGTTTTTATCGTTTTAATGCCATTGAACACCAGACTACAACAGAGGTGAGCCATGTTAGCGTTTTTAGCTACCTAGCGCCCGATGTTTTGATGTGTGTTCTTGTTATTATCTCCGAGAGTTCGTATAATTGAGTGATAATGAAGGGTACCCCTCGATTCTGTGTCACCTCACGATGTGAAACGATGTGTTGGATGTGCACCAAAGATAAATAATAAGGGTTTGTGAGTGAATTTCGCATGGGAGCCTGCCTGCAGGCAGCAGTCTCAGGACACCGTCACTCTGAGGACACCTCCACTCTCAGGACAGGAAGTGCAAGCTAAGAATTCCAAAATAAAATCGCCACTATCAGTACAGCGCCACTTTCCAAACAGGAAATGCACGCAAATACAAAATAAAATCGTATCGTGACACTTATTATATACATACAGTATATATACACCTTGTATTGTAGTTACTATCAGTACAGCCGCAGCGCCACTTTCCGAACATGAAATGTACGCAAATACAACATAAAATCGTACTGACACTCATTATCTATATATATATATAGATATATATGTATTTATATATATAAATACGACATCTTGTATTTTAGTTACACCCGCTAGACAACAGCGGAGGGTTCGAGAAACAACCGTGTTTGCTGGGTGCACCGCGGCGGAAGGGGGTGAAGACGCACAGAGAAGGAAGGGCCGGCGCTATACTTCGCACCTGGTTCTGCGGCAGACTGAGTCCCCAGGGGTGCCCAGGGTGCGCCCCAACCTCCAAGGGTCGACCTTG
>NW_011363256.1:11807-12268 GCF_000735185.1 Notothenia coriiceps | reverse complement strand
TATAAAACATTCATAGTTTATTAAATTAACATGCCCTCAGACACTGTTTCCTGCAAGATGTTGCAGGAGGGCCCCGGTACCGGGGTCTCTCGGGCTTGACAGGTTAAACCATGAGCTGCAAAATGAGCACCTTACCCCACTGTACAGGCGAGTTGGGTACTTTTTTAAATATANGAGCGCCTTACCCCACTGTACAGGCAAGTTGGGTACTTTTTTAAATAGCAGGCTCTGTTTTGCCGAGGTCCTCTGGCACTTGCGCGCCGCCGAGGGGTGGCGGTGTTTGGGGCAACGAAGACGGCTGCGGCTGTTCCGCCTCCGTTGGCGAGGCGGGCAAAGCTGGCGAGGCGGGCGGGGGGACTCTCCACGACAGTGGCCACGGGTAACGTAATGTCCCCATGATCTGAACTGTTATTACCTGCAGTAGATGCAGTGTTACTGGTGGCGATAAGGGCTGGTTGTTT
>NW_011363256.1:6916-8858 GCF_000735185.1 Notothenia coriiceps | reverse complement strand
ACATAAAACATAAACAACAGACAAACCAAAGGAACATACACCAAAAAATCAAGGATTAAGACTGACCACCACTACATCTACCCTCCACATTCCACATGTACAGGTACCACAGCACGCTGATTGTGACATCCAAGAGGGCAAGCCTTAAAACATGTAGTGGTACCAGCCTGGTAATTTTCATATTTTTGAAGACTGTGTTCCAAGTTAGTGGAGCTGCACATCTAAAAGCTTTCTTCCCTAAGACAGTCCTAGCACTTGGCACATTTAATAAAACCACAGCATGAGATCTCAGGCAATAAGTACTTTCAATTTGCCGAGAGATCAGGGAGCAGATATAAGATGGTACTTTATCCAACATGGCTTTGTAAATGAAATGTACCTAGTGACTCGAGCCTCAGTAACAGTACACCGCGTGACTCGCCGCACAAACCCGACCCCTTGGCCCTCCCACATGTACCAAGGTGGATGCGCGGTAAGTGCTTCTTACCAGTCCTGTCACAATCACTCCATGCCTGTGACACGTAAGAACACCCCCCTATTGTCCGGTCGTACATTATAAGTACCAAAGGCAGTCAGGCCAAGCTCCAGAAAATCCATCTAGTCGACCCTGTCTCTTGAACCACTGCCGCAGCCGCCAGCAAGCACACGCCCATCAAAATGAAACACATTGGGCACAGCCCCTTCTGCGAGAAGTGCACCGTCTCATACTCACATACCTAATCACACGCCGCCCAAAACGTGACAATTGAAAGGTGTAGCGCGCCCTATGTTTACCAATGCTTCCCTAATTTGACACCCTTTAAATCGATGGTCCTCTTGAGTTCCGTACAGCAATGGCGTACAGCCAATTGCTCCGTTTGCTGTTGTTTTAACATATTTTTCCACAACATCTTCACAAGCTACGGAGTCAACGGCAATACCTCAATCCGTCTGCTCATCGATCTGTAGACCTCGCCTAGTTTGCCCCCGCCGACACCCCTCGGTAAATACCCCCGTCAGCCAATCACAATGCGTACAATCGCGTGACGTCATTGCGTAACCGAGACGCGCCCCGAACACGCATATGGTCCGCGAAACACATCTCGGTCACCCGACAGAGTCCCCGGGTCGCGTTCCCCGATCAATCCCAAAAACAAGCCCTGAGTTCCAACCCTATCTCCCTATTCCTTGACCCATCTGAGTGACCAACACACCGGGTACAGGATATGCGATAAGAGCCAATCTTCAAAAGACTTACGAGCAGAGACTGCGCGCGGTACCCTAGAACCATCTCCGAATGCCTCTTCCACTATCTGACCGTGGCTTATGATCCGCGCCAAGCCGGACGTCCATTGTGTCGTCGCTTCTGTGTGAAACTATGACCAACTACAGTGTTCCTATAGACCACCACGGACTCACAAACATGGTGTACCACACACCCTCCAAGCCAACCGAGGACCACTCCGTAAAACCCATCTAGACGNGTTTAACCACTCAGAAGACAGCCCATCAAAATGAACACATTGAGACCTTTCAGAGAGGTAGTTCATCTTCTACATATAATAACGGACAAAGTAAAGAATGAAGTCATTCTTTACTTTGTCCGTTATTATATGTAGAAGATGAACTACCTCTCTGAAAGGTCTCAATGTGTTCATTTTGATGGGCTGTCTTCTGAGTGGTTAAACATCACTAATGATTTTCTGAATTCTGACTGCTTTGGATATATAATTACACCACAATAAGGTTTTACTATCACAGTGCACTGAGATTTGTGACAAACTGTAAAGCACTTACGCATCACTGTACACTGTAAACCAAGGCGGTTTTGCCATCACTTACTGTATGGAGGCTCAGTCACTGGTACATTTTCATTTACAAAGCCATGTTGGATAAAGTACCATCTTATATCTGCTCCCTGATCTCTCGGCAAATTGAAAGTACTTATTGCCTGAGATCTCAT
>NW_011363256.1:0-6871 GCF_000735185.1 Notothenia coriiceps | reverse complement strand
CGCAAGCCACCCCTGAAGGGGGTGAACGCACAGAGAAGGAAGGCCGGCCGGCTATACTTCGCACTGTTCTGCGGTGGCAGACTGAGTCCCCAGGGTGCCCAGGGTGTCGCCCCACCTCAAGGGTCGACCTTGAGGGGGGGAGGCGGCGCCACGTGGGTCGTTTGTGCCAACAAAGAGCTGGGAGGCGACAACAGATGCCCACATTGATTTTATGTTCTAAGCATAAATATATATATTTATGATATATAGATAATATACATATATCTATTACTCACAGTCATGCTAAAATACAACATAAACGCATGTAAAGTACCAAGCCTTCAACCGCACGCCGACATGACTATCATGATGGTTATGTTACATATATAATGACATACATATATTATTCACAGTGCTATGCTAAAATAAAACATAAACGGCGACGTAAAGGACACAACCCTATCACGCGCGACATGGACTATCACCGCTCAACATAAACACACTTAAGAATCGAACGTGAAGGACAGGACTCTCACCTCCACAGGAGTCTCACCTGCCACGGGACTCTGACGACGGACGTCCGTCCGAGGTACGCTTTAACGTGAGTGTTTGGGATAATAAATAGAACCGTGTAGGTTTTAGCAGGTAGCCTCCACTGGTATTAGCTCCCACATGGGAAGTAATAGTGAGTTGAATTGCTGAGTAGCCTCTATTATTGTCTTGTGTGTAGTTTTGTAGCCCGCGATCCATCGATTTTGCGATTGTCCGGTGGAGACAACATCAGACCACAAGTTACCGTAAATTTTGACTATTTTGCGACGACTTCAATTTGGTATTCCAATTCTTACACAGACAGGGGAACTTACTAAAGACTATTAGGTACTCGTTATTTGGACGGAAAAGCCAAAACTCTACAAGTCTTGGGATCTCTGTCGAAGTTAGACCACGTCTTGACGCACGCGCTTTCGGGGGTGGAAAAACAAAATGTACGACGCACTCACCCCTTTAAGGGAAGCTATATAACCGGAGATTGCCAGTCTTATCTCTCAGTTAATGGTGTAAGGCTGGTTACCCAAGGTCTCTTTGCCCATTTTGGGGGTAAAGGTGGGTTTAGTGGAGTCTCCACCTCAAAAAAACCGATTTGGAGAGATTTTTTCCAGTTTACAGTGAACAAAAACGTAGTTAGAAACTATTCCTCATTAATAATATACAACTGAAACCTAAAGATTTCGAAATCAGATGAAATGGTTAGTAGGGTTCCCATTCAAAAGTTGATATGTCATTTTTGCTTATAAGACCTGCCTGTGATAATGTCTCCAAAGGTGGAACATTACGTCGTGTTGACCTCTCCTTTGGGACGTGGATACATCGTCGATACACTTAGTATTAAGGTAATATACGACATTTGGTCAACGGAAAGGACCGGCAATACGCAAACCTACGTTCTCCGCTCCCCTCACACCATAAAAAGATCGTTACTACCTGCTGTGGGAAGTTTTCCTGTTTCCTTGAACGATTCCAAATCGTGGTTTCCATTTAGACAATGTCAAGACAAGTATCCCACAAAACTTCTACATAGGTATCTAGAGAGTAAAACGAGCCGGCCATCAGAGTCGAACCCGCAGTTCGGAGGAACCGACCGCCAGAACACCGGCACTAGGCCGGGCCGGCGCGGAGGCCCTCCGACAGTGGTTCGCGTTTGCCATTCGATCAGTGAGAGGAGAGGAGAAAAATGCAACAAAAATTGTCAAAATCCGTTAACATATGGATGAGTCGTAGGGGGGGGGGGCTGGACACAGGCCGTGGGGGGACACCCGAGACCGGGTAGTGTCCCCGGTAGAAACCGGGTGAAATAGCCAAGAAAATAATAAAACCGGGGAAAAGTGAAACTCCCGTTACATTCCTCCATGGTGTCATTTGAGCGAAAAATGGCTACGTCAACTTTTACGAGAACCAGGCTGGGGGTGTTAAAGGGCTTGACCAAGGCCGACCCAAAGTGCACGGTGGGCGGACTCATCACCTCCGTGATGAGTCTCCATTGTGATTTGAAAACGGAACTGTCCTGAGAGTGCAGGCCTGCAGGCCAACCCCTCTCGAATTTCGGTGCAGTCATCTGTTAGCATTTTTCGCATTGTGGGTTTTTACATTTTTTTTTTTTTTAAATGATCAGTTAGATGAGTTTCTTCCCGTTACATGGATATAAAACATTCATAGTTTATTAAATTAACATGCCCTCAGACACTGTTTCCTGCAAGATGTTGCAGGAGGGCCCCGGTACCGGGGTCTCTCGGGCTTGACAGGTTAAACCATGAGCTGCAAAATGAGCACCTTACCCCACTGTACAGGCGAGTTGGGTACTTTTTTAAATATACGTACCTGGGCAGGCTCTGTTTTGCCGAGGTCCTCTGGCACTTGCGGGCCGCCGAGGGGTTGCGTTGTTTGGGGCAACGAAGACGGCTGTGGCTGTTCCGCCTCCGTTGGCGAGGCGGGCGAGGCAGGCAAAGCCGGCGAGTCGGGCGGGAGGACTGTCCACGACAGTGGCCACGGGTAACGTAATGTCCCCATGATCTGAACTGTTATTACCTGCAGTAGATGCAGTGTTACTGGTGGCGATAAGGGCTGGTTGTTTTAACCATTTTCTGAGTTCCATCATTGACTGCTGTGTAAGCACCTTGCAGATGTGGGTGCAAATGAGGGTGCATAACGACTCAACTGAGGGTGCACCCTTATGCACCCCAGTAGAACCAGGCCTGATGGGCATACAAATTGACTTGGCTGATGAAACAGGACTATTTTGCTTGTCGGAGACTCCCTACTGCCACAAGCTGTCACGATTGTGACAAGATATAATACTCGAAATCGAAATATTGTTGTGTCCGTGTGCCAAGATGAACTGCACAGAGCTCGTGTAGTAACCATGACCAGTCGCCATGCAATCAGCAGAGACTCCAACAAGTTACTGGTCCCAAATACGAAATAAACCGGAACATAACCCCAACATCCCAAACTTTTTTACACATTGTTATAGTATGGATTTATCCAAAGATGTGTAACATTAAGGCAGAGCTAGGATAGCTGTTTCCAGTATGTGTGCCAAGCTAAGTTACTAACGTAAACTTTTCCTTTAACATAATATTTTCTGAGATATATAGCCGTTAGTGACTGTTTTTAGATCTAAGTTTAGTCTGTTGCTGATTTGAACTTTATTCAATCTGTTCACTACAAAACTAGGCAGATGTAAACATTGTTAAATTTCTACGAAGCAAAAGAAACCCACCAATCAACACCAAAGTTAACTCATTATCTTTTTGTGGCTTTTGTGGCCTTTCATCAAGCTTCCAGCCAGGCAGTAACATGCTGTGTAATGAAGATAAGCTCCAAAACACAAAGCCTCCGATTCAGTCACAAAATAATGAAAGTGTTTGGCTCAAGAATTCAGTGGTAATTATTAATTTGTACAATAACCGAACACTTCTACTTTGAATATTTTTAAATACTTTCTTTATTGGCAATTTTAATCTTGGATATAAGGATTTGGTTTGAGTTAATGTTGTAATAGTTCAAAGAAAGTGAAAGATATCGCAAACTGACATTGTTTCAAAACTGATGGCGAAACTTTTGGTTCTCTCTTCAGATGAGGCCAGAACAAGGAAAGAAAGTGAAAGATATTTGAAGAAAGTGAAAGATAACTGTCAATGTTCCGAAACTTATGGCAAATCCTTTTGTTCTGTCCTTGGAAGATGCCAAAACAAGCACTCATTCTGGACACTGACACATGGGGTCCTGGTCCAACTCCCTAGAACAGCTGGGAAAATCTGTGCTGGGAAAGCTAATATTTGTTTCCTCTCCCTGAAGGGACCCTGAGGTGCCATCAAGCCATCTTTCCAAACACCACGCGCTGTCATGGAGCTCGTAAACCAACCATCAGCAAAGGACAGTCACACTTATCTGCTCAAAGGAGTGACTGTGAGGAACTTTAGCAATGTGTTGTGGAGTAGAAAAAGATGCTCAGCCCACCTTCCCTTGGCAAATAAAGGTTGGGAAACACAATAATAAAACGATAAAAAAAAGTGCTATATCGCTCTAGATGTCATTAAGATAACTGTCCTGCGGAGATGTTATTGTGTGAGTCAGTTATATCACATCATCCCACCCTGAGTAAACTATGACTATTTTATTTTCGCATTGGGAAATATCGATTTGAGAAATGCTTTTCTTGACAAATAGTGTGTCATCGCTAATAGAGGTGTCATATTCTGGGGTGCAGCCTGCTGTATTGTAGAAGGAGAGCTGGGATTTCTGGCAGAACTTCACCTACTTTCAAGGTGCATGGAGAGAGGAAATTGGACATCTCAAGAGGTCCACATTTTAGCAGCGCTTCAACTTTAAACCGCTTTATTTGTCAGACCAGCGGGCTGTATTCTAGTACTTTTGGAGCTCAAGTGGGTCCAAACAGCAGCTCTCTTCTATGAATAACATTCATTTGAACCTTCTTCTCAAATAAAGTTGTTACGTCAACATTGAAGGAATAAGTATGAGTTCAAAGTCTTACAAAAATGTGAATCCACGTAAATATCTATAAATTGCAAATCTTAAAGCCCTTACACACCATTGTTTTTTTGTATGCTTGTTTTTGATGGTGTTTTCCAATTGCAGACTTAACCATTGGGAAATTCTTCTTTATAAGGCTGGTTTTGGTCTGCTTACTTATAACCATATTATGTTGATAACCTGTCTAAGCCAGGACACTTGTAAAAAATAGTTTTCTTTAATCCTAATTATCTCTTTAGCTCCCTGAGAATAATATATATGGATTTTCCATGAACAATAGGAAAGCTGGTACATGATGTACCCACTGGAAATTGTCAGCAAAAAAATACATTTTAATTTCTATTATTGCATTAGTATCTCTGGTGCTATTCAGTAATACTTGACTGGGATATTTAGGATTTATTTACTGCAGTTTTTTTTTTTGCTATGTTTTTACTTTTGTTATTTACAATGTGTAATAGATGATGAATGGCAAAATGAAAATGTCCAAATGTGATGCACGCAAATATAAACAGTGAGAATTAACATATATATTGTGATTTTAAATAACTCTTCATTCAAATGATATTCTGTATTGTTTTAAGATAAGACTCTTGAAACAAAAAAAATAATACTGGGAACAAGCTGAATCATCTCAACCCATTGACAGATTTGTGCTGGACAAAACAAGCTTTTATGACCTAAATTGACACTTCATGTCTTGTCACCACATCCCTGGCACTTTGTCAGTGTGTGTATGCTTGGTTTTACATTAGGTGCGCATGTGTGGGATGTCAGTGGACAAGAATGTGCCCGTCTGCGAGACTAATCATGCAGCGCTATTACTCACTCTGTTCAGGGAAACTCGGCCTCAGTGGTCCCCCACATTCTGCATGGAAAGTTTTAGAGGGAGAGAAAGTAAAAGTCACCATGTCGTATCTGCAGCAAAGTCTGATGGAATTTCCTGTGTGCTAATTTTCCCACGATATTGTGACCTCATTATTTTTCATTTGAAACAACGTTGGAAGACGAGACTCCAGACACTTTGGCTCGTAGTACATGACATGATGTAATTTGCCCTCTAGCCTCCCGGTAACTTCAGAGATGAATGAGGGAGCTTTGTTGTATATGTCTGCAGGGGGGAATATGGAGAGGCCATGGGAAACCTATTTTATTTGAGTTACAGGTAGTTAAATATAACTTCTAAGAAAAGCAAAATACAGCTGTAGTGAAAGCACAGCATCTGTAACCTTCGTTGCCCACAGATGCTTTAGCTATCAACATTGCAGCAGATATAACTTTTATTTCTCCTAGACAGTGGTTCCCAACCTGGGAGTTTGGGCCCAACGGGGGTCACAAGATAAAGATTATCAAGTTAATAATAAGAAAGTAATATCTCCAGGACTAATTAAATAATCTTAAAGGGAAACATAACTCTTTGGTTTCTCTGAGCTAAAAGATATCAGACTTGTGTTGGTGTTTCTTAAAGTTAATATAGTTGCGATGAAGTGCTAGGAAGTGAAATTAACATGTTGACAAGTTGTGGAGGCATGAAAACTTGTCTGACAATGACCAAACTGCTCCCTCTTGGGGTCACAGTTTTCAATACTGGGGGTTAGATTGACTATGATAGCAAAACATCAGCCTTTACATACATCTGTATTACTGGACACAATTTGCGTGTCATTTTAACACGTAGTATACAAATATGGCATTGTCATTCAATGACAATACACAAAGGGCTCTTATTAGACCCGGAAAACGGAGCATTGGCTGTACGCCATTGGCTGTACGGCAACTCAAGAGGACCATCATACATGGTCAAATTCCGAAAATTTAAACATAGCCTAGACTTCATTCTTTACTTTGTCCGTTATTATATGTAGAAGATGAACTACCTCTCTGAAAGGTCTCAATGTGTTCATTTTGATGGGCTGTCTTCTGAGTGGTTAAACATCACTAATGATTTTCTGACTTCTGACTGCTTTGGATATATAATTACACCACAATAATGTTTTACTATCACAGTGCACTGAGATTTGTGACAAACTGTAAAGCACTTACGCATCACTGTACACTGTAAACCAAGGCGGTTTTGCCATCACTTACTGTAAGGAGGCTCAGTCACTGGTACATTTTCATTTACAAAGCCATGTTGGATAAAGTACCATCTTATATCTGCTCCCTGATCTCTCGGCAAATTGAAAGTACTTATTGCCTGAGATCTCATGCTGTGGTTTTATTAAATGTGCCAAGTGCTAGGACTGTCTTAGGGAAGAAAGCTTTTAGATGTGCAGCTCCACTAACTTGGAACAGTCTGCAAACCCCGCACCCCAACCACGCCCCTCTGCTACCGTTACAA
>NW_011363255.1:0-3028 GCF_000735185.1 Notothenia coriiceps | reverse complement strand
ACACACACACACACACACACACACACACACACACACACACACACACACACACACAAACAGTAGGCTACTTCCTTAATACCCAAACGCCTCAGTGCGCACATTAGGTATTCAGACTCACATTTGAAAAAGACAACATCAGACTGTGAATGTGAAAGTACACGGTGCATGCACACATATTCACACTTGTTTTGGCAAACACAATACACATACACCTCTGCTGCTGTGTATAACCTGGAGGCAGCTTTAAGGAAACTGTGAGGAAAACTCTTAGAAATACAGCAAAAACAACTGCGTTTACACAATTCTGAGAGAGATCCTCCTTCAGGGTCTCAGCAATTCACTCTCTCAATTTCTTTCTTATCTCTGCCCCTCCTTACACCCTGTCACACGCTCTTAAAGACTTTCTTCTTTTCCCTCTCTGACATTTTAATGACCCCCAAAAATATTTAATCCTCACACTTTACTTGATGAACAGTGTTCTGCTTGTTGCCATTTAGCATAAACCCCTCAAACACTGACAGGCTGCTTCGACCTGCCAGTGTTATGCTTTCTCCAGTCCAGACAACGTCAATAATTATGTTTGTTCAAATATATTTATATGACGGCAAACATGGTTATTACTTTAAAGTTATGTTTTGTTACCTCAATGGCATTTGAGTGGGGTTTGATTCCCACTGAATCAATAAGTGTGTAGTTTCTTGCTTTTGGGAGCAAATGTTACATTTTTCATACTAATTATTAACATTGGAAAACTGATTCTCTGCAGACATTTTGAGACAACATATCAACCTGATCTGACACAATGAATATCTCAAATACTTATTTGGTTTGAGGATTAAAGAGAAATGTTCGTTAAAGGTGGGGTATGTAATTTATTTCAGAAACGCTTTTTGATATATTCCATGGAATGCTCTTAACATCCCGATAGCAATGAATATATTAAATGCTTTGACAAAAAATCCATAAAAACATTTCATCTGTGGAAGCCGTGGCGCTGTAAAAAGCACGACCAGTCATCTGAGCCGGCCGGCTAAAATAACTGGATGGCCTACCTGTGCACAAACTTATCTCGTGCCCTCATTGGTCATGTGCGCGTTCGTGTGTGTTGGAGGAGGGGCTCTGTAAGGAAGTCTGAAGGAAGGGGCAGATTGTTTCCGGTTGTGTACTTTCAAATTCTAGCGCACTCGAGCTGGTTTCTCCAACATTACATACCCCACCTTTAAGCAAAGCATATTCATTCATTATCTGGAAAGCATACATGAGTGTTTTTTAATTGGGTAACAAGTTGAGATGTATTACAGCATAAGTTAAACTGGGCATTTCCTCAGTACGCTGCCTTCATTAGAATCCCCACTTTGACACGATCCACAGTGCACACTTATTTTTTCGCTACATAACATTTATTTGACAAATGCACCCATCATCCAATTAGCACAAAATGTCTTTATCTAAAAACGTTAAGTGAGTTTCTTTTTCAGAATATTAAACAGGTTGCAGAATAATGTTTCTGTCTGCATACAACTCCTCATCTCACAGTCAGAGGCCCTGTTACACTAAAATGCTTTCGATATAAAACTTTATTGGGCTGCAGTGCAAGGTGAATAATGATTACAGTACTCCGAGTCAGTGACAGGTTTAATTAAAATGGATGCAGTTGGATTTACTGGGCTTTTAACCAACCAGACACAATCCAGTTCCCCCTGTTTCTTTGTCACTCTCGTTCTCTTTAAAGTTTAGCCTGTGACTACTTTCATCAGCCCATAATATTGGATGTATCCATGTAGAAAGAAGACATTAATACTCTTTCCAACAGCTGCCATTTGCAATAATTAGCCCCAATGCTGCTAAGTGAACACAACAGCTTCACAAAATGGATGCTGCTTGGCAGACCCGTCATGGCGTGATGTATTATTGTATATTAAACTTGTTTTTATTCTCCTCCACACCCCGGAAGGAGGAAGAGGGATAAAAGAGATCGAGGTAGGAAGAGAAGAAAGGATGACGAGAGGAAGGAGTCACGGAATACAGAAAATAAATGGAGGGAAAATGATAATTACATAGAAAGTGAAAAAAAAACTAGCTTTGTTTTATCACGTTGAACTTATTAGTGCAGCATAGATGTTATGAAGGGAAAGCAACACCAATATCAACAGTGTGGCAGGATGCAGGATATTAGCAGATTTAACATTCTGCATAGACAAATTATTCACACAAAGGAATGAAATTGGGGGGAATCAAGTGATGCTTAAGTTATTACAAAGAGGGGTTAGGGTTACTCCCCTTTCAGTGTCCCCGCAAAATGTTAAAAACACAAGGGCGGGTTGAGGGTAAACCAAGTTCCACTGTTTCCTTTCCTTTGTTTGCTAGGTTACGGGATGACAAACTAAACCATCACGACCATTAACTTGTTCATGTTGGTGTCAAATAATTAATTTTGGTCACACAATTTAAACATCACTGAGACCACAATGTTCGGTACACCACGATTTCCCACTGACACCTAAATACATCACAAGAGATCCGAACCTAAACAACAAAATAGTGTTATACTTGGACATAATTCTCTTTTGCCAGTGATTTTCAGCAACTAGGAATTATGACACACACATACAGAAACCTTTCTTTGTCTTTACACACACACAGATAACACACACACTCACAGAGACTTAAATGTCAAACGTCCACTCCCTGAATCATGTATTTTCAAAATGAAAATTAAACTTGATGAAATTTCATTATCTCTTATCTAATTACACATTCTTTGTGTGATGACTAATATTCACTGAGGTTTCAAAAGGCCAGACTATTATTGTACGTGTATGTGTGTGTGTGTGTGTGTGTGTGTGTGTGTGTGTGTGTGTGTGTGTGTGTGTGTGTGTGTGTGTGCGTGTGTGTGTGTGTGTGTGTGTGTGTGTGTGTGTGTGTGTGTGTGTGTGTGTGTGTGTGTGTGTGTGTGTGTGTGTCCACCTGTCAACTCCTCTCTTATATGAACATCAACTTGATTTTATCTTTTAATTATTTTATTTTG
>NW_011363254.1:0-2604 GCF_000735185.1 Notothenia coriiceps | reverse complement strand
AGTGGGAAAAAAGTCTGTCATTCAGGGCAGTATCCACTACACTATATATGATCCAGGGGGCGGTATTGCGCCTAAAAGCTGTTTGCCAGCCGCCCTTAAACAACAAATGAAGAACAAGAAGAAAACACAACAACACAAACAAAATACAAGAAGAAGAAAAGTCAGTATGGCGATTTCAGATAACACACAGGAGCTAGCACCCACCTGCTTCTTTTAAATCAGCTTTGTGGGAACATTTCGGGTTCCCTGTGGACTACAATAACGATGAAGTGTGCGAGTGGTGGATCGGACGAGGACGGTGTGTCGGCGTTGTTCGATAGCGGTGCGGTATGCTAATGGTAACACACGCCAAACATGCTAAATGATATCAGAAGGCATCACCCAGATTTGCCAATCACCGGAGCCCGGCAAAAGACAACAGCAGTTCAACAGCTTATCCCCGCTGTTTTTAATAAACCAATAGACATGAAAGCCGTGAGACCAAAATAAATAACGGAAGCTTTTGGCTTATTATTTATGATGTAATATTTTCAAGACATTCTTTTTAGTTTTACAGCTTGATGAAACCTTTTTGTTTGACATCAGCCATTATAGATAATATGGCCATCTGAGTGTTTGTGGTACTGTTTGTGGTTTGTTTTTAACTGGATAATACAGTTAATTATTCAAAATGTCAGAGTTCCTTATTTTTAAACTGAAACTTGCACTAGGGCCTACTGTTCAAAAATAAATAATAACAAACCTGGAATTATGCATTTGGGACTTTTTTTTTCTTTTTCTTGTTGTACCGAAACCGTACTGAACCGTGACCCCCAACCAGAGGTACGAACCGAACCGTGACTTCTGTGAACCGTTATACCCCTAGTAGTGCCTGAATAATCTTCAATTCTTTAGTTTACTGATACAAGTTGAAATCTCCTCCTAAAGATCTACTGTCTTATCAGTAGCAACCGATCACTAACGCGTGCACACAGACACACACACGTACATAATTCAACTTGACCTTAGCTTAGCCATGGTTGACCGCAATGTCTTAAGCCATATTATTTGTGGGGGGGGGGACAATGTATAATTATTTCCTCATTACCTTTAAAGCTAGCTTTCTGCGTCTTGGTTAGCAATATCGTTTCTACCAGCTGCTGTTTTCAATGGAATTCTGTCCTCATAGCTTATATTTTCCCCGGGTATCAATACATTATTTCTGATTCTTGTCATGACATCACGGCTCCTTGTTTTCTACCCCCCTACTGTACACATCCTGGATTGTTTGTTAAGCAGAAACAAACCTATGCTATTATTATTAGTCAGTGTACATCAGATCCACAAGTATACGGGGGTCAAGGATGGTAGAATGATACAGATATCCAGGCAGAATGTATAGTGTCATTAAAATAATTTACGTTTAAGGGTCAACAGAGAGCACTACAGTGGGTTAGGCTTTGGGTCTGACTCCGGCAACAGCAGCTTCAGGTAGTGGGGGGCACCCTGAGACATGCCCAGTGTGTGTGTGTCTGTTTATGTGTGTGTGTGGGCATTCACTCCAAAGTGTCGCCTTTTTCTAGTGTCCCGATGTTCTATGTTGTTGTTTTTTTTGTTTTTTACTTTAAAGGTGACCTATCATGCAAAATGCACTTATTGATGTCTTTCATACATACATACGTGTCCCCGGTGTGCCATGGAACTCACGCAGCGTCAGAAAATAAAACCCTCTCTCTTTTCGTCCGTACCAAAATCTCTAAAAATGGGGCTACAACGGAGCTGATCCAGATTTGCGTCCGATATGACGTAATATCGGAAATGTAGGCTGGCTTTACACCCACGGCCCTATCAGAAACGTTGCTATCAGAAACAATGCCCGACTGTTTTGGACATAATATGGTCAGTTGTTAGAAAATAAAATCAATGTTTTATGGCATAATTTAGTTTAAACATACCGTCAGCTTAAATGTTGTTTTATACTGAAAAACCAGATGTTCTCGCTCACAATGTCTGATGTCAAGCTTTTATTCTGAAAATCCTTCATCTCCGGTTAGCATTTAGCAAGTGGCTAATATTCCTTTTCCTATAGAGGTGAATTTAGAACATACTTGCCAACCTTGAGACCATTTCAAAATGCAAAATAGGAGGAGGGGGGGTGCTAGTGGATCGCCGGAGCTGTTCGATTAACATTAACATGCTTATTGTAGTTCTAAGTGCAATGCCTTGCGGCCTATAGCACCATCCTTGGTGGAGCATATGTGTGGGCTGGACCTGTATTTTACAGGAAAGGAGTGAGCAGAGGGTAGAGTAGTTGTCGATTCTTGTTCTGTTTTCTGTGACTATCTTCCTCACCCTCTCAGACTTTGAGTTGCGCGCGCTACTAAAGAGACCTGTTACCATGGAAACCAAACAATGGTGTAGCTGTATTAAAGTCCGAGTGGAAACAGTCCTGAGTAAATCTGATTTTGTCAGAAATCGGGAGAAATGTGGGAGAAATATGACCCCGGGAGAGGGCAATGAAATCGGGAGTCTCCCGCGAAAATCGGGAGGGTTGACAAGTATGGCTGCCACCCCAGTTGGCAGCTTCGTTTTGAAAGAAAAGTTGTGGCTCATCGGACATTTATG
>NW_011363253.1:0-5334 GCF_000735185.1 Notothenia coriiceps | reverse complement strand
AGTAAAAAGGAACTCACCTTGTGGTATAACCGGCAAGAGAGAAAGCCTTTGAGCTCCATACTGTTTCAGAGAGAATCCTTGATAATCCATGATATGGCGTTTCATCACGGCAGTATTTAGTTTAGACAGTAGCTGCCGGGTCCCGCATGAGCTCAGACCCCTCCTCTTTTTATTTTTTAAAGCTTTATACCCAAATCAGCACTTTTGAAACAGGAAGTGAAACAGAGGGATATGAGGCATGGCTAGAATGGGTGATCTGTTTGGTATTTTGAGCAAAACACTTCATAGACATGTTTTTTATATATTTGTATATATCTGAGACCTATGCTATTGCCTACAAATAGCATGATAGGTGACCTTTAAAACCTGAACACAAGGAAGACTTAGAATATTCTCCTAATGGGGGGGTGCGCTGAAATAAAAACACGAGTCAAGATTTGAACCCGAACAAAGACCAATGAGAAAGCACTTTATTAAAGCAAAACATCTTTAACAAAAACAGCCAGCAGACAGAAAACCAACATATCTTAAAAAAAACAAAAATCTCTGAAGGTCAAAGGCTGTTTGTTTTCTTTCTCCCCCGATATTCTTTTTTGTATATATACACATTTATATATATATATAATCTCTACAGTCTCTAGTATTGCAGCGTCTCCGAGACTCAAGGCCACGTTTCCTCTTTTCCCTTCGACAAAATAATAATAAGAACAACAACAACAACGTCCGTCCTGTTAAAGATGATTATCCCTCAGCCGCTGATTGGCGTTCATGAAGAGACGTAATAAACTCTAGGATTTATGTACAAAATGTAAACACAAGCAAGGTGTAGATAAAACTGTGGATTCCTCTTCGCTCCAAACGTGGCGCCCGATGAAGCTCCGCCCCCTCACAGATGATGAATGCGTTTTTATGTTTTTTACTCATTTACACGTTAAATAATGTCCGAAAATACTCCTCAAAATCACTTTAATTTAAAAATGACGTCTTCAAATGTCTTGCTTTGTCCAAAGATGTGAAATGAATAATGATTTCAAACTGAGAAGAATCCTTTCAATGGAAAAACTGTTTTGATAATCGCGTAAACGTAAAAAATAAAAAAACTGATTTCATTGCTTTTTTGATTGATATCATATTAAACTGAGTATCTTTGGGTTTTTAAACCTGACAAAACAAGACATATTCTGACATCACTTACACTTTGGTAAATTGAGGATGGATATTTAATCTGACTTTTTTAGATGAAACGAAACATAGCAATCCATATTAAATCAAAAATAATGAACTACAGCAGCAGTTTGCATGTATGGGTTCATCTGGACATCACCACCTCAGAACAGGACTTAATGATGATTTGATATTAACCCTAAGTGATATGATATTGATATGAACTCATGATGATACGGTTGGAGAGTCTTATTGACAGGATTTTAGTATTAATCAGAAACGAGTTTTAGTTGAACTTGCACTAAGTATCAGCTGATCTTCAGGTTTTAATCTCAGCAGCAGTGAAGGAGAAGAAGTCCTGAACGAGACCCCTCCTCACTAACGAGCTCCTTTTAATTAGCCAACTAGCCTTAATGGATGCTGTGAGGAGGCGGAGGAGCAGCAGGGGGCGCCGCTCTGACCGCATGAAGCAACTCAGGTCGACGTGACCTCCAAACTCATGAAGGTTAAAGTTTGCTTACCTTTTAAAATAGTTCTTATTTATTTATTTATTTATTTTAAACACTTCAATTGTTGCACACAGATGTGTCCAAAGGGATATTTTTTTGAAGGAGAAGTCTGAGCTGCTGTTGCATCATGGGAGCTGGAGTTCATGTCAGCATCAGTGACCTATTTCTCACACACACACACCAACACACACACACACACACACACTCAGTCTCTGTCGTCGTGGTGACGGCGGCTCCTGTAGATCGGCACGTTGATGCTGTGGAACGCCGGGACCCAGCGGTTGTCATGGAGACCCACGTTGCAGCCCAGCATGTCCCTGCGGGCGCCATGGCAACACATCCAGTACCCGGGCCCGTACGGCAGCGCCTGGCAGTACGGCTTGTGATGCCAGCGGCACAACGACACATCGCCGCGCACGTACCGTCTCTTGCACTGCTTGCAGGGGTCGTCACGGTAACGAGGGTCCGAAACCCAGAGCGAGTCGGCGGGCCGGACGCCGTAGTCCTCGATGATGAATCTGAAGTAGTTGCAGGAGCACTTGAGCGCGGTGAGGCTCTGCGTGGGCAGCAGACTGAAGATCTTCAGCAGGATGTGGTGCGGCAGAACGGCCAGAAAGGGCTGCGGCTCCAACAGCTGCTGCAGCCGCTGACGCATCAACAGGAAGTCCTGCGACGCAGAGGGGCGCCGCACCAGAGGAACCACGGCAACAGGCTCCTCCCCCTGATGCCTGTCTGCCTTCCTCCTCCTCCTCCTCTTCTCTGATTGGCTGCCAGAGTCACAGGGAGCAGGAGGGGGGCTGAGCTCCAGGTCAAAAGACATTCTGTGGCGGCGAGGGGTCCGGGGCACTGAGGAAAGAGGGGGGCGGGACAAAAACAACAAACCGGGCTGAGGCTCCGCCCCCTCGGTGAGTGAGAGGGGAAGGGCTTCTGTCTGAGTGACAGTGACAGGGGTCAGTGTTTCTTCTACCACCTCCACCTCACCTGAGGGGGGCGGAGCTGCTGGTGTTTCTGGGCAGCTGATTGGCTCGCTGTCATCACTCTGAGCTCCCAGCAGTGATGATGATGATGATGTCATCGCTGATGGAGATGACGGGCAGGTGCTCTGATCTGAGGCGGGGCTCTGATCTGAGGCAGCGAGCAGCACTCTTCCCACCGCCCTCCTCAGGCTGTTGCTCCTCGACAGATCGCCCTCCGTCCTTCTCTTCAGACACTCTGACTCCAGCTTGGCCACCATGTCCGACACCCTGACGCTCTCTGGCTCCTCCCCCCTGACCTCTGACCCCTCGGGAGGCAGAGCTCTGGACAGCGTGATGGAGGCGGAGCTCCTCTGGAGGGTCAGCAGAGGTTTGGAGTCGGGCTGCTGCTCGCTGGCTAACTGCTCCAGGAACGCCACCATTTCCACGACCGACACCTTCTGTTCCTCGTCCTCCGGCGGCGCCTCGTTTGCACACGGCCCGCCGCCTGAATGCAGCGTTGACACCGCTCTCAGTGGAGATGGACTGAGGACGTGTTGCTGTGTCTCCTGGTCTCCGGGCTTTGCGTCCTGCTGGAGGTTCTGGTTGTTCCCCGACCTGCGGCGCCTCTTAGCGTTACAGTTCTCCTCCCAGCTCCCCTTCGCCTTCACCCCTCGCAACATTCCCGACATCACCGCTGTGTTCGTGCAGACTTCCGGCGTCCGCTCCTGGTTTTCTGTGCCGCCGGTTGAGGTGCGTTCACTGCCTTCAGCGCCGTCCGTTTGCTCTTCGTCTGAAGCGAAGATGGCGATCTTTTCCCGGACGTGTCCAGGCTTGATGACGGTCCAGATGTCCAGCGGGGCGTCTGTTTCCTCCGTGGTGGTTTGGTAGAATCTGATCCCGTTGTTCTCGCATCCCGCCACGCTGCTGCTGCTGATGTTGTTGTTGTTGATGATGGCGTTGCTGCAGCGCATGGTGTTGGTGGAGATGACGCTGAACGGGAGGCGGCTGATGTTGTTGGCATTGTTGCGACTGCAGGTCCTCATCAGCGCCCCCTGCTGGTTCACAAACAGGCTGCTCCGCTGCGATGTCTGAACCCCGGACGCATCCAAGCGCAACTCTGAGCGCATGAGCTTCGGATACGACTTCAGGTGCATGATGGTCCTGAAAGACAAGCAGGGAGAGGGCATCAGATGTTTAGATAAAATAACAATAAAAGACATTCAAACAAGACTTTATTGTCAACACCTAAATCGAACAAAACATGAAGTGAACAAACTGGACATTACAAATCAACCACATTGGGCACTTTAATAAATCCAAACAAGTTGAAGGTATTTAAAAGTTATTCCAATAATCAGTGAAGTGTCTCCTGACAAACAGAAGAAGAATAAACAAAGCTCAGCTCGGGCCTTTCAAGGACACATTTCTCTCTGCGGCTGAAAACAAACACCTCTTCAAATCATGTCATCACACTTATCCCTCCGTCTCTCTCCTTCATTATCGAGAGAGGATGCCTTATAAGCTCAGGTTCTTCAGATAGATACTAACTGAGTGTCTGCGCTGCGACATGCCGTTACACTCTGAGGTGTTTTTGAATGAAGCAGAGAGAAGTGTTCTTCTTTGGTGGGAGCAGGAGCTAACACTAAACTCCTGGGAGGATTGCTGAACGAGGCTTCGGGGCTCAGTGTCAGGGGCCCTCACCGACAACATGTCACTCAGAGAGACTTGTAGCTTTGTGAAAAAGATCACACAGGCAACTAAAACACGTAAGAACAGAGACACAACGTGAATAAAAAGAGACCAAGAGAACTACAAACAGATGCAAAACGCCAAATGACTACAAAGAGGCAAGAAATGAAAAAAAAGAAGGACACAAACAACAAAACCACTCAAAATAACAAATAAAAGACAAAAATGACTACTAAGATAAACACAACAACCACTTGAAATTACTACAAAAGAAACACAACAAGTACCAAGAGACTCCAAATGAAACCAAAAAGGGAATCTTGAGCATAACAAGACACAAAATGACTGAAAAGAGACCACAAAAGATTCAAAACGATCCCAGAAGTAAAACCGAAATACCACAAAGACACTCAAAATGACTACAAAGAAACAGAAAAACACTAAATAGAAATGCAAAAGACAAAGTCTGAGTCTGGCTCCTGTGTAGGAGAGGTGAGTCATTCATTCACGACTATCCTCCAGGGGGCGCTGTGTGAAACAGACTTTCTTAAACAGAGTTTTTGTAGGAAACGTTCTACTGCATCTGCATAATTAAATATTCACTTACAGGTGTTTTCCTAAGCTTTAAACCACACGTCACAGCCTTCATCAGCGCCATGCTCAGAGACAGAGAACTATTGACAACTCTGGAAAAAGATCTAAAATGAACCTAAAGTAAAAGATCATTTCACCTGTTATGTTTGTGAGCTTTGATTGACAGGTGTCTCAGCGAATCACAGCCTCTGTTTCGGACACTTCCTTTCCTCGCCTTTACTCTGAATGTTTTCTGTGTTCTCTCCCAACCACATGTACAGACATGTGCAGGAACACACTTATTTTAACTAGAGGATTACACACACACACACACACACACACACACACACACACACACACACACACACACACACACACACACACACCCTCTCTCTCTCACACACAGACACACACAGACACACACACACACACTCTCTCTCTCT
>NW_011363252.1:0-9945 GCF_000735185.1 Notothenia coriiceps | reverse complement strand
ATGTTAAATTGCAGAGACATTTGCCAGAATGTGAGTTTTATCTATAGGTGCTGTGGTGTATATCGGCAAACAACACAGTGGGTTATGCATCAATCAATGCTGGGGTGTTATTAATACTGAGTTGGATGCTTTCCATGAACATGGCGCATCTCTGCATTCTCTTCTTCTTTCTTTCTTGGAAAAAACAGAGTCAGAAGCTTAAAATAGAGCTGCTCTGCACTGACAGAAAAAGAATGAGCAAAGCAGCTGCCAACAAAAAAACACTTTTCTTCTTGTCACATAACTATCAACACAGTTGGATTCTGTATACAAGCAATTACCACCTGGATAAGTGTTACATCTCAACTCATATTGCACTCCTGCCTAAGCAAATACAAATAAGCATTGTGCACCATCCTTTATGACACTGATGCAAAATGTTGTTAGCAATACTCCACAACTGATATGGTTCCTCTACTTTTGATGTATGCATGAATGTGCAAAAATACCTGTCTGCATTCATTTAGCAAGTCATTTTTGATGTTCTGCCAAATGCATTGTGCGGTGTAATCCTCCTGTGAGTGGAGAAATAGGGTTCTGTATGGAGCATAATGTGCAGAGCATAGCTACTGAAGTCCAGGCGTACCTATTCAATCTCGCCTAATGGTATCGACCTCGATGCTTATCCCTAAGCAAATGCGATAAGACATTATGACCTATAGCCTTTGATTACAGGTCCATTCCCTTGCAGTAAACAATAGGTGCCAAGCTTGTATCTCCTATACCTACCCTCCTGCAGGATGTGTGTGGGCTGCACAGCCTTCACTTTGTAGTTCCGTGCCCTCCATCCCGGACTGGGAGCCTCGGCTATCTCTCTGTCGCTGAGCCAGGTGGCCGTCTCGAAGTTGTCTCCGTTAGCCACGGCATCGACCTCGGCGCTGTGGACGCCCACCTGCTGGAACTGATGCAGACCCCCCGAATGGTCGAAGTGCGCGTGGGTGGCGATGGCCAGCAGCGGGTTCTTCCTCTGCGGGCCTTCGCCCAGCAGCCCCTCGCCGTCGATGTAGTCAGGTAAGCTCCTCAAGCCCAGCCCAGTGTCTATCACAACGTCCTGGTGCGAGCCGCGCAGCAGCCAGATGTTGGCCCGATTTTCCGACTGGTAGAATCGCTCCTGGATCCAGAAGAGCCCGTCTCCCAGCGATTTGTGAGCGTACCAGTCGGCTGCAGACATCCCAGTTCATGCACTGGTCCACGTAACCTGCTGCGGGTGTTGTGCTGTCAGGTGATTTTGCGGCGGAGAGGTGTAAACGAGAGGTGATGTGTTTTCATTGAGGTTAATGTGATGGTGGCCGCGGACACACCCTTGCAGGAAGAGAGCGTTCTCACTGGACGACCAGATTAATGACGGCAACATAAAGCGCGCTACTCTATTGGCTGAACCCAAGCCCCGCCTTATTTCACGTCACACGGGGCGGGGCGACTAAAAGCCACATTTACGCATACGCTGAGTGTAGTCCATGCACATTGCACAGGTTTCCACGTTGCATGTAGAAAGCCGCATCTTTATTAAGTTTAACTATACATTCAGTGAATTTCAGGAGTTAGTTTTAGTGCCGAACCATAGATACACCGGAGGAGCTGAATGGTATTGACAAGTAAACTGCATAAGTGAAACCATGGAGAGTTAGTACAGGCTAAAAGGCTAAATGCCTCCAAAAATCCACTGAGATACGTCTCCACATTAGGAGAAATTTACAAACAGTCCCATAGTGAGTATAACCACTTATTGTACGACTCAATGTGTCTTCAGTGTACTATTTCAATGCCGACCATCGCCTCATAGTAGGCAAAGTCAGGCAAAATGCGTTAAAGCTGTGTTAACGTTACATGAAGTTGTTGCGTCCACACGTGTTTGACAGTGACGTTGACTAAAGGCATGTGGCTTCTGTGTTGTAGGAACAGAGGAGTACAGCCATGGCAGGCAAGGGTCGTGGAGTGGGGGCCTTTACATTTAACATCGAGGCTCTTGGCATCGGCAGGGGTAGCATGCCAGATTCCAGGGTGGGGCCCATGCCGCTGTTTCCAGTAAGTACCACACACACACACACACACACACACACACACACACACACACACACACACACACACACACACACAACAGACATGCAGAGATCCCTGGATGACATATCACATTGCAGTATATCAAATTCACCTATTAAACCTCAGTGTTGTATGGCAGAACTTTTCAGGGATGATGTACTTCAAGGTATTTGTGGACAAATCAGAAAGACTTGTGCATGAGATTTAGAGAGTGGACTTCCCAGAAAACATAGCTTCCATTATGATCTATTAGAAAACAATCTTATATTTGTGTGTACACAACTAAAGTAAAGTTTGTTGTCATGCTAATGTTCGAATAGACAATATTCTGTATGAGTTGCTCTAGGATGCTAATGTTATTTTCTGCATGATGCAACAAATATAAATCTATAGGGGCGGGCATAGCTTATTTTTATGGTCCTAACTAACTCCTTTAACTCAAACATTCTGTAAATAATGCATAAATGCTCTATGCATGTACAACCAGCACACAAAACATGACAGATTTGTGTATATCTTGCTCTAAGAGACTAATCATGACCATTTGATTTTGGTGGTATATATCCCCAAACCACCAGAAAAAAATAGTGTTGTTCTTTATGCGTGTGTCTTGCATTATGGTGAACAACTCAGGAGATAGTGAGCATAATTTTCTTGTTTTTATTTCAATTTTGAGCTAGCTTTTGCTCATTTATACCAAAAAATCTTTGCACCATTACTTGGCAGGATGGAATTCAGCTAATGCTGCATTTCAAATGTCATCTTTTTCAGATCAATGCAGGACCAATGTGGCACCTTTTACCATAAAGCACCTTAGTGTAATATATTTATTGCTAAGATATTCCCTTAAAATAAAGTGTGGTAAATAAGAATAGAAGGTAACACTGAAGCTGCATACATAGAAACATATCCTTCATGCTGCCACATCAGCTAAATAGTGTACTTTAGGCAACACATTTACCTGTGAAAAAGTAACCTTACTGTCATTCTTAATAGCTATTATCTCCCTCCCAGAACACAGACTTTAAGCCGGTTCCGCTGAAAGCTGGTGAGGAAGAGGACTACATGCTGGCTTTGAAACAGGAAATGAGGGGAACGATGCAACGGCTACCTCACAACATCAAGTGTCATGCCAATAAAGCAGGTGAGGAGGAGAGCAGTGCATTAGAGACCTGAAGGCTGGTAGTAATGCTATGGCAAGACAATTGGCTGCTGTGAGGGAAGATAATGCAGCACTTAGGAACTGAGACATTTCATTAGGGTTATATCTGGGAAAAGGAGAGACAGGAAGATATTTTGCAGAATATTGAGTTGCAGCTGCTGCTCATCCGGTTGGCTTTAATACGGTGTATATGATCTATGCTGATAGGGCCTTCATGAGCTCCCTTATTCAGCTATTTCAAACCTTTATTTAACCAGGGAAGGCAGACCTGCTGCAAGTAGGTTCTACATGAAGACAGAAAAACAGAAAACAACAGAAAAACTAAAAGGACAACATAGACAGTGGCGGTTCTAGACCAATTTGACTGGGGGGGCCACTGGGGGGCCAGTTATTTTCTGAGGGGGGCACAATAAATGCAGGACGAAAAAGAGAACTAGACAGTATGAAGTAATTGCGCATAAGAAAACAATGCAATACAGTTATTGGTATTTGTTTCAGTACACTTATTTATTTGAGATATCTTATAGTTATTACTGTTTGCTTCAGCTTAAGTTATAGTACAATTTTTACACTAACACCAAATCATATTTATATAAAAATAAAAGCAATGAACAGTTACATCTCTACATCTACAATTACACAGATACAATAGTTTAACTCACCTTCAATTATCGTGGTAGTCTCTCGAAACGTAGGTTTCAATCAGTCTTTCTTGGATGAAAAGTGTTTGTTTTTCGCGCGCTTCAGCCGGACATTGAAAGTGAGTGCACCGCTCTAATGGGTCCGACTAGAATAACGTTAGTTCCGCCCATTCCATCATTCAATAAATCGTGTAATAAATCATACATTTTTCATTTTTTTCAATGGCCCCCCCCTGGAACCGCCCCTGAACATAGATACAGGGATTTACAATGTACATACCTAACGACATTTACAGGTACCAACAGTATCAGATTGCATAGCATCTATCCGAGCTTTAAAAATATGTAGTGGAACCAAACAGTTTCCATTCTTTTTGCAGACTGTTCCAAGTTAGAGGAGCTGCACACCTAAAAGCTTTCGTCCCTAAGACAGTCCTAGCACTTGGCACATTTAACAAAACCACAGCATGAGATCTCAGAGGCAATAGCTACTTTCAATTTGCCGTGTGATCAGAGAGCAGATATAAGATGGTAGTTTACCTAACATGGCTTTGTAGATGAACATGTACCAGTGACTGAGCCTCCGTACAGTAAGTGAAGGCAAACCTGCCCTGGCATACAGGGTACAGTGATGAGTTAATACTTTACAGTTAGTAACACATCTTAGTGCACTGTGATAGGCGGCATCTAACTTGATCAGGTAATGGGCAGGTGCATTCATATAGATCAAATCACCATAGTCTTAATCACAATGGACTAGGATTGATCAGGTTAAAATCACTTTTATTTTGGCACTAATTGAATTGTATGTATATTTATGGAGACGACAATTGCTGACCTTTTAATCCAACTATGAGATATTGTTGCTCAGGAGTAGCACAGTGGTTTGTGTTGATGCAATCAATCATGGTTGTGATAAACTGCCGAGTGTTAGAGTTGTTGTTTAAGAGTGTACTGAAGACATGTCTCTTGTTTACATACAACAGAAGTGGAGAGATACACGGAGAGATACCTGAAGCAAAGCCAGTTAGATGATGCCAACTGGACTCCAGGTACATGCGCAATACATTGTCATGTGATCATAGCAAATTCAAAAATATATTATTAATACTCTCTTTGACATTTTAGACTGGAGCCTCCTCCCAAAAGAATTGATGCCACAAAAGAAAAAAGTTGTTAAACCAGGTAAATAAAATACATGTAAGATTTGTGATATGTGAGATTCCATTTGATGGTTATAACAGTAACAACATAACAACTTAATCCAACAGTCAAAAAGAAGAAAGCTGTGAAGATTTCACGCAAAGAAACTGAGGCTATGCTGACAAAATTAGATGTATGTTTCTTTTCACTTGTTTGTTCAGTTTTCAAAGCCAAATATAACATGTACTGCTGTTTCAACAGTCTCACTGCATTTCGTGTTATATTGATTCGAGTTCACCAACACGATTTCGCCATTTTTTTTCGTGTCACACAGAACGATTTTAGAAGCAATGTATTTCTATTGGTAGTATGTTTCGTGCCTGCACCAAATAATAACAAATTAGAAGGAAAAACAGATGACAAAAAATACAGATTTCAGTATTCTGAGGCATTTTCCTCGCGGACGGCAAAAAAACTCCGACATTATAAAATAATTTTTTTTTAAAAAGGGGTTAGGCTTAGGGTAAGATATTGAGTAAGAAAATGTTTTTATGAACCACACAGCTTCCGGTCTTCCAAGACCCGACCGGACAAAAAGACGTGGTGAAGGCACGAAACATACTACCAATAGAAATACATTGCTTTTAAAATCGTTCTGTGTGACACGAAAAAAAGGGGGAAATGGTGTTGGTGAACACGAATCAATAGATTCAATTAATTTGGTGATTATAACACGAAATGCCGCGAGACTGGGTTGGATGGTTTCTTGATTTATAAAGTACCCATTTATGTATGCCTCAAGTGGAGCTGATGCACTTCTGAGCTAGCAAATGTTTTTCCATAAATGATTTAATGTTGTCGTCAATATTTCAGGAACTGGAAAAGAAAGATGACGGGAACACTGAGAAATCGGATGATGAGACCGAAAAGAAAAAAGTGAATGAGGGAGAGGAGGAAGAAATTGAAGCGGAAGAATATGATGAAGAAGATGTTGAAGAGGTGATACAACAAACAATAACCTGACACTAGCAAATGTGTTGAATCCAAATGTCTGGTCGATGTAAGGAGACTTAATGTTTCCTTTGTTCCCCTTTAGGAAAACGACTACATTGACAGCTATTTTGACAATGGCGAAGACTTCGGTGGTGCCGGCAGTGATGAGAACGTTGATGGCGAGGGAACATACTGAAAGAAGTGACTCAACCACGAAGACTGGGTTCAAGTAAACAATCATTCAGTGATTGTTTCTTCGTTAAATATTGTAGATAAGTTGGGAACAATGTGTAGCAGAGTGATATGTTTGTTTTCTTTATTCTGTGTGATCCTGAGCGACAAGCTTTTCTTTGAATTGTGTAAATAAGAAATGCCAAACGATGTGCTGCAATAATTTATTCAAAATAGATGTATTTATTTCCCAGCCTGTGGCACACTTCCACAGGTTGAAAGGCACATACTGTCGACAACATGTAATGCTTTTTCATAAAGTATCAAGTGGATCAAATAAAAAGGGCTATATAACAAAGTCTAACATCTCAAATAATTACAAGTTTGAGTCACTGTGGGAATAATGTGCATTTCCCATTCTCCTCACCATGCTCTCCGAGGTTTTTAAATGGAAAAAAATGCATTTCTCCCTGCAAGCTAACACAAAATAAATTCAGAAAATAGTTTAACTAGTACCTTCCAATACTGATATTGTAAGTAAAGGCTAATGCACTACATTTTTTAAAATAAATTAGCACATATTAAATTCAATGGCAGCAGCCAGACACAACACAATCATACATGGCAAGAAATACATTTAAATCAAACTGAGTAAAAACAGCATTTAAATGAAATCTGGAGAATTAAAGATTATTTTCCATCCCTGTTTAAACAGAAATTGGGAAGTGCTGCTGTGTTTGTTTTTCATATAGTTTGAGGGTAGCTTATGGATAATACAGATAACAAAAATATCACAGATTCTTACATTTTGAGTCCAGCAAATGCACCAACCCAACATTTTTGATAACCTGAAATCTATTGGGTATCCTGATATAAACTCTGAAATGTATCCCTTTTCAGCCAATCATAACATTTGTTTTCTGTAGGCCGTTGATATTCCTTTTTAAAAAGCACATCTGTATATTGACAGACACAAGGAATGTCTTTTCAACCCTATAAAAAAAGACTTTCGGCACTATAAAGAGACTGTCCACGTCAGACAGATTGCATTAGGTCTTTAAAAACGACTCAAGGGGATCATCCACCCGGTTTTATTAGAGTTGGCATGTGTCTTCTATGAAAAGTTGTAATTCCTTGTTATGTTTTCTCAAGTCCTCCATGTTCACCGTCTCCTGCTTTACCTCCACCCGCTCCCTCTGAATCTCCATTCAAAACATTTCCAGCATGTTCCACAACGTGGTGGTCTTCTCCTGCAGGAATGTTTAAATGATTGCCGTCTGGATGTCCGTGAGGCCCGTCGCCATGAGCCGCTGTAGGAATGCCGTGATGGCTGACTTCAGCTTTCATGAGAACCTCGTAGTACAGCAGATAAAACACAGGTGTGACGATGCCAACCACCAGCATGATGGCCACAGCCGTCCACCATCTCATGCCCCAGTCTGCCCCGTAATAAGGGTCCTTCCTCTGCACCGGTTTGTACTCCCCCTCTGCTAGTAGTGGCTGCTGTAGCGTTAAGGAGGAAACAACCTCATTCAGGCTGCTCCGAGACGGACCCGTGGACTTCACCAGACGCTCGATGTCCTTGTCCTTCTCCAGGAGGAACCCTTCTATGCTGTCCGTGGAGGAGGAAGAGTCTGAGGAGGATTCCGAGGGGAGGGAGGTTATGGGTGAGATCTGGGCCAGGTGCCTAGAGCCCGAGGGGGAGGCAGACTTGAGAGGCGCAGTGCTGTGCGTCTCAGTGAGGACACTGAAGCGCCTCACAGGGATCTTGACTGAGCGCAGGGCAAAGAAGTGCTGCTCCGTCAGGAGGTTGTTAGCACGCTTTATTTCAGCCACCTGAGAAACACAGTACAAATATCCATTGACAATTCGGTTTACAAAACAAAATGGCTATGTGTCTGAATATTCTAATCTCTAGAGAATAACAAACCAGGTATTAAATACAAGAAAATACAAAACGTATTAAATCAAAGTAAGGCTAGCCCAAACTAACAGAGTTGATCATCTTTTCCATGTGACAAACTTACTGAGCAGTGGTACTGCAGGGCGATGCTGTTCAGCGTGTCCCCCTCCTGGATGTCTTTGGTCAGGTAGATGATATCGTCCATCCTCTCTCTGGAGGTGCTCCTCCGCAGCCTCTCTCTGCCACGGGGCCGCAGCTCATAGCTCTCCCCATCCTCTTCTGACAAGTCATTCTCTGAGCCATTGTTTCCAAACAGGTAGGCGTGACCGCCATTGGCCGGCTGCACCATGGTGGCGGACTGGAATCCATAGTGCTGGCTTATACCGGACATTTTTTTCCACACTGTATCGGGAAGAGAAGAGACAGGATTGAGTCACAAATGTGAAACTAAGGCAAACATCCTTACTTCCTTGAGTCAGATTAAACGCTTATTTAACAGTGTGTTTAACTTAAGCTAAGACGAGGATATTATTGTAATGTTAAAGTGGGGCACAATTGGATAACTGACAGCTTGACAGGAGGAACATTAAAACATTTTCCATACATGCATGTGACTGATGTCATTGTCAACTTGTGTGACTAGATCAAGTTACCAACAGTGGGCGTCTTATTAAGGATCTCTGTGTACTATTGCAATAATGAATGTGAGTCCTACCTTCACTGTTTCAGACAACAACTATAACCAATCAAACCATACATTTATCAAAGTATTATTTTGGTCTGTGAAGCCAGCCAATGACTGAGTCAAGCAGAAGTTCACCACAGCAATGATACTTTCCTAAGGTTGTTCTGCAAACTAGAGACTAAAGTCCATCTCCCTGACAGTCCAGGACATACAAGCTACAGCTAGACTAGATAAGATTGGTGCTCTGTTAGTTTGATAAGTGGCAGGCAGTATGTTGAATACTCTAGATGTCAATGTCCTCTGTTTTAGAAACATTTCTAATTACGGTCATAGGAAGCTCAGTAGCTAATGTGATATCTTCTGAAATAGTGTTACCTAACTGTTCCCCTATTGCAGTTGTGATGCAACTGCTATGAGCAAAGCACTTTAAACCAAATGTCATATTCCTGGCGAGATGTGATGCTAGCTAAATTAGCAGCAGTTGTGTTAAGTAACTAAGTACATTTACTCAAGTACTGTACTTAAAGGTGGGTTAGGTAAGTTTCAGAAACCGGCTCGAGTGCACTAAAATGTGAAAGTACACAGCCAAAAAGAATCCGCCCCTTCCTTCAGACTTCCTTACAGAGCACCTCCTCCGCGAGAGCAGGCTGCAGTAACGTTACATATCAGGCAAAGCTAAACACATCTAGGTTAGCAATACTACACAGCCAAAGCAACTCCGATATTGACTCTGGTTTGACTTCTCCTAGTTTCCACTTTCTTTTTGTTCTTAATTTGCTCCGTTACATTTTTTCTTTTGTGACCAGTAGACGATGTTGAACCTAACTCTGCCATCGTGAAAGTTGTCGCCTGTTGCTGGCGAGTCACTGAAGTACTGCTGCAATGCACGCCCAATGAGGGCACGAGATGGAAGGCTGACAGACAGGGCGGCAATCCATTGGTTGTAGTTCTTACAGTATTACTGGTTCCACAGATGACATTTTTTAATGGATTTTTTGTCAAAGCACTTAAGATATTCATTGCTATCGGGATGTTAAGAGCATTCCATGGAATATAACAAAAAGTGAATCTCGAGCCGGTTTTTCAAACTTACCTACCCCACCTTTAATAAGACTACATAATTGTATGTTACTACTCTATATTACTCTTACGACTGCAGCCACAACAT
>NW_011363251.1:0-1263 GCF_000735185.1 Notothenia coriiceps | reverse complement strand
TCGAACTGAAACTCTGCCCCACGGTCCCCTCGTTCCTTGGAAGAGACGGAGAGGTGGGTGTTTGTCATCTGCTGGTGGACTAACCGGAGAGAAATACAGCGAGGGAGGGATTGCATTGAATTACAGCAGCGGGAGCAAACCCTCACAAACACAAATATAGTAAAATCATACTTTGACTTTTGGGCATAAGACGGTAAGTTGAAACCCAATCAAATTGTATTCACACTTGGCAAGAAATATTGGCTTTTAAAATCCACTTGCACCATTTGGCAGTTTCAGGAGCTGTACCAGATATTTGCAGTTAGGTTTCTGCCCCTCTCCCCAAGGTTAACAACAAGATGGCTGCTGTGCAACGTCATTTATGAGAATATAATTGGAAGAAATTTGAATTCGACTAATATGACATTTCTAGTGTGTTATTTACATGAAGTATTGAATAATGTAATACCATCAATGTGTTTTACATGTGGCATGCTTTCTACATGTTATACAAATGATATAAACACCCAGCAGCCATCTTGTATGAACCGGCCGAACACCAGCCCAGGTTTCTCTGAAGGAGATCAGATGTATCTGTGGGGTCACACCAACCGTGTAGTTGCTTCTTTGTTCTGCATGCAGTGCTAGATCTGAAACCAAAAGGAAGTTTGCTTTCATAATCTCCAGTTACACAAGTACACTCGTTCACCTCTGGCTTTGTTGAATCTGTACTAAACACATGTAACACATATATATCAGGGTGTGATCAAACCAAACCAGCTTTGTGTCTAACTAGTTCCCGAGCCATTCATCATCATTTGTTCACTGTATTTTAAACACAGCCTTCTGTTGTGTCACAATGAGAGTAATGAGAGGACAACCTGTACGGTGTAGCGTACCTGGGATGAAGGTGGGGGTCATAGGTCGTACTTTGAAACCCTGGATAGGGTACTGCAGGGGAGAGTTAGACGGAGCAAACAGCCGTGTGGATAACACAGACTCAGTCCTGTTGGGGAGATAGGAGGGTTGGTAGTGAGGATGAGGTAAAGGCTTCAAACATTTGCAGGACTTATACTTGTAATAGAGTATTCCTACACTCGGGTAGTGGCGAGGCCAGGACATGTTCAGTGGGGTGGCCAGGATGGAACCAGTGATCATTTTGGGGTGGCATTGAAATCACTATTATATGAACATAAAAATACATCTCACTATAAAATAAGGGGTTATTTAAGGCACCTACAACACACCTCTACATTATTTGGGATTAAGTGGTGGAATAGATCA
>NW_011363250.1:0-233 GCF_000735185.1 Notothenia coriiceps | reverse complement strand
TATATTAATAATCAGAAGTCTCTGAAGTGAAGTGGATGTTTCTCTGAGTGCAGTTTGGTTCAGTTTGTGTCGTGGAGCTTCGTGCTGTGTGAATACTGATGGAGGATTTAAGATGTTCTTTGGAAGAGGATCCAGACTAACCGTTGAAACCAGTGAGTACTGAGATACGTATATTAAATATTACTAATACTTAGTGTTTACTTTACTGTACTGATAGATATCATTTATACAAA
>NW_011363249.1:0-2421 GCF_000735185.1 Notothenia coriiceps | reverse complement strand
CACAGAAAGTTGCTATCAGAAACAATGCCTGACGTGTTTTGGACGTAATTTCGTCTTTGTTTACATTAGCAAGCCTCGCTAACACTCAGAGCTAACCTGTACTGTAGAGCACATGTGTTTAAAAGAAGGAATAAAGGAAACTCACCTTGTGATAAACCCGCAAGAGAAAAAAGCATTTGAGCTCCATACTGTTTCAGAAATAATCCTTGATGTGGTTTAGAACAGGATGGCGTTTTATCACAGCAGAATTTAACTTTATCTCCGGTAGAATTCTGATCAGGCATTAGCTCCGCCTCCTCTTTTTTTTTTTTTTCAAGCTAAGGACCCAAAATATGCGTTTCTCTAACGGCTGCAAAAGAGGGGTATGAGCAGTATGAAGCACGGCTACAATGGGTGATCTGTTCGGTATTTTAAGCAAAAAACTTCACGGACATGTTTTGTATAGGTATGGCCCTACAATATATTTTTCAAATATAGCATAATAGGTCAACTTTAATATTAGTTATCAGAAATGTGTTGACATAATACATTACGTTTCAGTTTTTCCAGTGCATCGTGGCGGCATAGTTTTGAGATCAGTGGTGTTCTTGCAGTCACACAATTCTTATGTGAAGTGCAGTTCTAATGATCATACAGAATGTATCTCAGCTACTCAAAGACATCATCCCATAAGCACATATCTGCTACTCCTGATGATGTGACTGACAGAATGCAGCTGAAACGAGTGCAGGAGAAGTGAGATTGGTTCAGTTCTGCCTGGCTGGAGCTCAGCTTCCTCTCCACACAGTCAATACTCCTGCTGTAATACACACTCTCCTGCAGTGTAGGAATTGGTATCAATATAACATGGATCAAGGTGATGGAGAGACAGCAACATGTGGTTAGAAATGGTTAAATATTTAATACTTTATCTTTATAGTTTGTCTCAGAATTCCCAAAGTGGAGTGTAGACAATTTTATTGTGGAATCGACCATGCAACTTTATTTGACCTCCACATGTTATTGCTCAGGGACACACACACACCACGGTCTGACACTAGAGACTCATATTTAGATTGTATCTATGTTGCCAAAATAAATCGATGGTTTGTGATGTACAGTTATTAATGCAGTGTGGACTTTTTCTATTACAAATGGCTCATAGATCCAAAGCCAAGGACGGTTAAACAAAGTGATGAGATGATGGGATCCCTGGATCAGTGGCACGATACTGCCAGGCACGAACCACAAGGAAGGGTGAGGAAGAAGGGGGTGGGGGGGGGTGGCTGACATGTGGGGGTGCACGTAAATCAAAATAGGCTGTTGTGTAGATTTCCCAAACCAAACAAGTCGTTCCAAGCCGAGTGCAATTCACCCCACAGATGATGGGTTTTACAGCCTTTTCGCCTGTATTCTATCCTGTGGGGATCTGTAAATCTGTCAAGGAGAGAGTCAATTCCGTTCCCCGCACTGTAATCTCATTTGCCTCTGGTGCCAATGGTGCATCAAATGTAGAGCTGGCTCCTGTGGTTGGGTCTGCTGCCGACTCCAGCATGGGAGTAAATCCCACCTGTCCCACATGAAGTGCTCCATCAACCACAGAAAATCATTATCGCAGAATGTTTTAAGGACCTAATGGAATCCTTATCTTTATTTTCCACTGGAAGAATTTAATTACATGCTGTAGTAAAGGTTCTTCCAGTTTATCAGCCCTACATGCATATCTGTCCTTTCCTACGTCTCAGACTGTTTGTAAGGATGTTCCTGGGCTGATGTCTGCCAACCACATGCATTCAGTATCCATATTTATATATAGAATGTGAAATGTAACCTTCGTGTGTGTGTGTGTGTGTGTGTGTGTGTGTGTGTGTGTGTGTGTGTGTGTGTGTGTGTGTGTGTGTGTGTGTGTGTGTCTGCCTGTCTGTCTGTCTGTCTGTCTGTGTATATATATATATATATATATATATATATTATAAAACGGACAAGTCAAATCAAGCAATCTGATTGGTTCTTAGCCGTGATATACTGAGCGTATACCACGGGTAGAATTGTAAGTTACTTTTCACAACAAGTCAGTATCCCTCCGCGTCTGAGAAAAACAGTATACCGTTGGAGTGAAAAGCAAACTGCCTGCAGTTTGCTTTCATACTGGAACAAGAAAGCAGCGGAGAAGTAACGGGGCAGAAGCCCTCCTTTTTGACGCAGCGGTCTGGACATAGACATCAAACGGCAAAACATATTCAGTGTGCAGTTCCTTTGGCAGTTAGGGCAGGGGTATCTAGATACTTTTGAAGGTTTAACATAATTAATTGTTCTACTTTTAAAGCAAGCAACGATGTTTTGAAATCTGTAATCAAAGAGGTCCGCAAAAACGCTATCGACCAATCAGATTGCTTGATTTGACTTGTCAGTTTTATAAATATATTTCAATTTCTTCCGTTA
>NW_011363248.1:14051-14775 GCF_000735185.1 Notothenia coriiceps | reverse complement strand
ATATGATATTTTTGAAGAAAATAGAAATTATAATTATAATTATCATCAATTGACATCAATGGACATGGAATGTACCCTACATTGTAGAATGACTCACCAGTCAAAGGTCTTCTTTGTTATTTATTGAGCTTTTAAAAAAAGTAAATAACAAATCTATATAATATAATAATAAAATACCACGGAGCCTCTCTTTTTCCTCCTGAGAGGTAATTAAAATAGCTAAGGGTGATGATCTGACTTGAAGTGTGTGTTTTGCTCCGTTCACCGCTGCATCACAGCGGGAGGAGCTGCAGGTGAGCAGAGCTGCGTGTCTCCGTCCTGTCAGATTAGACTTCACTCGCGTTTATGTCCATATCGAGAGAAAGATAAATAATCTGAATTCAGTGTGCAGTTTACTTTGACGCGGGGGTGAGCAGCAGAGGTGGGGAGAGGCGGGGCTATTGCGTCATCATTATCAGAAAATGATCGTATAGGGCGTACACACGGAGCCGTTGGACCCCCCAGAGCGTTGCGTATGCCGTTCTATCCACCTTGGGACCCGTTATCGTTACCGCAGTTGTTTACTGTCATATTCGGTCATCCTCGTGTGGCCGAACGGTCTATATGACACTAAACAGTAACGCAAACGACCGTTTTCGTCCTCGTGGGGCCTTAATGCGTTTATATTGGTTTTCCACTCTATAAATAGAAGCTAGCAAGCTAGGCTTCTTTAGTGTTCGCTAAA
>NW_011363248.1:11104-11378 GCF_000735185.1 Notothenia coriiceps | reverse complement strand
CCCAGGTGAATAGGGTAATTTTTTTAACTTAAAGGTATCAGCTAGAAATTTCTCCAGTTAATTACTTACAATAAGGCAATTGTCTTTTGTATTACAAGTTTTCTGAAATAGCATGTTTAAATATGCAAATTAGCCATTATCTCATCAAATATGTGCAAATTTTACACATTTCAGGAATCGAAATCTGAACTTTGGATAAAGCCAGGTTAAAAATTCTTGTTTCATTTTGTAGTCATATTAGTATCTAAGGCTTTTACAAAAGGGATTTTGGATA
>NW_011363248.1:0-10914 GCF_000735185.1 Notothenia coriiceps | reverse complement strand
GAGTTTTATAAAGGTAGAAAACGGATAATAACCTTTCGTACAACATTATAGTTGTTTGTGATACACGAGGATACGAATTAATCGAACTTTACACAGTCCTACAAGAATTTAACTTGTCAAGAAACGATACAGGCAAAAAAGTCAACTCACGAACCAAAGTTTTATTACTTATTTTTGGTAATTCTTTATTTTTATAATAAGTAATAAATTTGCATATTCTATGATTTCTTATTAGTATAAAAAATTAACTAAAGAGGAAAATCTTATTATTTATAGAATATATACTTACAGGTGTTTCAAGACAGTTTTGATCATGATTATCTTGAGTGGGGGAAATTGGTTTTTCCAAACAGGGTATGGTACAGGTGGTCGTAGTGTACTACGGTACAAGGAAAAACCGAACTTGTAAAACTTGTGTGACACCACCACAGGAGATTATAAAAATGTTAGAAGATACTAAATATTATCGTGTAACAGTTACTCATAAAATTAATCTGGTAGTTGCTACAATGCATGTAACCAATACCAAATTGAAACAAATTACTAAAATAAGTCTACTAATACAAGTGTTACACTACAATTGGACAAGTTCCTTTTACTGTACACCCCAGTGGTCCGTTCCGGATGGTAACTGTTACTCGACCCAGTTTTATCCTTTAACAGTTGATCCAATGACAGTTAGTGCTCAGGATGGAGTCATGCCCATGAGTCAAACTGTCCATTGATCACTGGGTAAACATACTGTACATCTCAGTATGGTGCGTAATAGTAAAATTATACAAGTTGTGTTGAAAAAATAGGTAATAAATTTTATCTCAGTCGTCGACCTTTGTCGCCTTGATATGTCCGAGCAGCTCTACGACTAGAACATTCTTTTTTTTTTTAACCCGTCGTTTGTATAACTCTCTTCGTCTCTCTCCATACCGGTCCAAGTCTAGTCTTCCCCTTCCACTTTTGTCACCGTCCTCTACGTCACTGTGGAGTACTTTTGTCAGTAGTCTCTTTCTTTTGTTTCTACCATTTTCCTGTTTCCAACGGTACTTTTAGTGACACTTCTCTTTTTTCTGTATTCACAACCGCCTAGACGACCTCTACAAAGTTCCGGTTAACTCTGTGAAATTTGCGTATGTAAATGTAAATTTTCGGTCAAGTGGGTGATGGCACTTATTCTTTTCCTACTGGTTGGTTCTTACGACTCAAGTACACCTAAAAAGCCCTCTTAATTGAGTACATTCGACGTCGTCTATTAGGTCCGTTACGTGAACGGGGTTTGGTCTTCGTCGTTGCGAGGTGTGTCCTTAGGAAGTACAACCACCCTGCATCTACGTCTCGCTGTACACGAAACCGTGGTTAAAGCCGTAGTTTCCCTCTTTTCCGGGTAGACCGGTAACCGTGTAACAGGGGGTAGGACCCTACTTCACTTCGGAGATATACTATAAAAACTTCTTTTATCTTTAATATTAATATTAATAGTAGTTAACTGTAGTTACCTGTACCTTACATGGGATGTAACATCTTACTGAGTGGTCAGTTTCCAGAAGAAACAATAAATAACTCGAAAATTTTTTTCATTTATTGTTTAGATATATTATATTATTATTTTATGGTGCCTCGGAGAGAAAAAGGAGGACTCTCCATTAATTTTATCGATTCCCACTACTAGACTGAACTTCACACACAAAACGAGGCAAGTGGCGACGTAGTGTCGCCCTCCTCGACGTCCACTCGTCTCGACGCACAGAGGCAGGACAGTCTAATCTGAAGTGAGCGCAAATACAGGTATAGCTCTCTTTCTATTTATTAGACTTAAGTCACACGTCAAATGAAACTGCGCCCCCACTCGTCGTCTCCACCCCTCTCCGCCCCGATAACGGAGTAGTAATAGTCTTGTACTAGCATATCCCGCGTGTGCCTCGGCAACCTGGGGGGTCTCGCAACGCATACGGCAAGATAGGTGGAACCCTGGGCAATAGCAATGGCGTCAACAAATGACAGTATAAGCCAGTAGGAGCACACCGGCTTGCCAGATATACTGTGATTTGTCATTGCGTTTGCTGGCAAAAGCAGGAGCACCCCGGAATTACGCAAATATAACCAAAAGGTGAGATATTTATCTTCGATCGTTCGATCCGAAGAAATCACAAGCGATTTATTTGAGTAACGGTGTTCAAGAGAAGGAGGTGAACAAAAATACAGGTAAAAGTTAAACACGCAATCTTTTTATGGATCCTTTGTGACCTTTTATCCCCCCCCTCCAAATTTTTTTTTTTTCCCATCATTTTTGCGACTGGGACAGAACGTAACTGTAAAAATTTATATATAGATGGGGTACTAAGTATAGGTTGTACATAACCTAAGACGGAAAGGGTCACCATGAGGGGGTATCCACATTAAAATCACTACCGTTTACTGGTCTTCCCACTAAAACAGTTTGTCGTTGTCCATCCCGATGTACCCTTGAATTCTAATTGCTACAAATTCGGGGGGGTCTAGTCACATTCAGACCCCCAACAGATGTGTGAACGCCTCTACTTGCTCTGATAGACACTCACCTATACTATCTAATCATAGTTTAAGTATCTTTCCCCTACGGTGTGTCATGAGACTGCAGCGACGAGGGTACGTAGGAGACTCTATAGGCGCGTATCTCTGTAGTATGCCGGCCGAGTGGGGCGGTTCAAGCTCTATGAACAAGCTGCATATCTATCACGCGGATGACGGTATTGTAACGATACGATCTGGTTTTTATATTATCTTAATGCACACGTCGTATCACTCTACTATTTACATGGGAATCAATAATCTCTACCACAGTCGTTTGTTGAGAGCTGATCTCATGCGCTGTTTGTTGCGCGGAATAGGTCTATCGTTGTCGTTTCTCTTATCTACTTTTTCAGACACCCATCTAGGACTAAGTTTCAACCGGATCATCTGAACACGGATGTATATTTTATTACTCAGCCTATAAATTCAAACGAGATGGGCCCGCTCTCACTGCAGTAGTCGTTCACACGCCTTGATCCAAGCTCGTTGTAGTCGCTGCACCAAATCTCACGTACGTGCAACCGTCAGCTTCCAAGTTCGGACATCAAAGATACGAGTCTCGGTTGAAAACAGACTCCTTATGCTCACATACACATAGAAAAACAGTCGTATAGAACTATCGTCTTGTATTGACTTCACCACTGAAGACAGTAGGGTATATTACAGTCACTGGAGTGCGGTGTACGCTAAACTGTTTGTGTAGACCAGATCAAAGATTGCGATCTGAAGGCTTTATACGAGCAGCGATTCGACCACAGACACTATCGAGGAACATATATAACTAAGACAACTAATAAGATATTAGACGAGTGCTACATGTTAAGAAAAATTATCAAGCAAAGCACAAGTGTCCGAGCAGAGTGACTGAGACCAAGCACACAACCTTTGGGTAATGTTTTGGTAATGAAATTTTTACAAGAGAGATGACATGTAGCACGCCGAGCGAATTTCCGAAACCAGAAGACGAGAGCTCAGCGTGCTATGCAGTGTAAAGCTATTGTCAATGCAGGTTTATACATTAGAGTCGCCCTTACAAATTACAAGTGACAGCGACACATCCACAAAACAAAACAGTAACCAACATGTAAAGTTTACATACAAAAAACATACTTAAACCACAAATAATTAACGTTAATTAACTAGTTCATATCATAAAGTTACAGTTGTAAGTTGTCGTCCTACTAACCTATTGATTTGTCCCCCTATAACGATTAGGTGTCGAACTAGTGTGTGTCTTACAAAGTTAACTTAAAACGTGATATAAGGAACTTATTTATATCACGACTACCAAATTATTACACAGGTCAGTGATACAATGAACGCAGTTTACACTACGAAAGTAACAGTTGATACATCACTGGATAAAATAATTTAAATTTGTATAGATTTTATCACGAAGACTATAAAATATCGTATATACATGTAAGATGTGTCCAACCTCGAAAAATGCACTGTAGAGGAATTTTGCTAGTTTTACTGGACATAACAAAATATTATCTTTAATTAGTGATAGGAATTACTGTCCGACTTCGTCATAGTGTACTTGTTTTGTTTAAATTATGTTAATAAAAACTTTAGAAAATTTTTAGAAAACATATACCATCTTATCTGAGTTTCTCCGGAAAAGTTTTTAACCCTAAAAAAGTAACTATCTCGACGGTCAACTCGACTTAGTCGTTTTATCCTACAATTACTCGTAAGTCAACAGCGCACGATTGTATCAAACTGTTATTGCGTGAGTTCTGGAGAGTGTGTCGACCTCTATCACATTGTAGGAGGGATAGAGGGATAGTTATATGTCTTTTTTTTTAATTGTCAATACATTTAGCGAAAACGTGATCACCGTATACAATGAAGACTCCTTACACGTATAATTGGAACTTAGCGTGGAACTAATAGATAACTCTTTCCTGTGAAAAAAATAAATAGCAAAAACAATACACTTAATGGATTTAAATCTTACTGAGACCTGATATACGGCATATGATATTTTTGAAGAAAATAGAAATTATAATTATAATTATCATCAATTGACATCAATGGACATGGAATGTACCCTACATTGTAGAATGACTCACCAGTCAAAGGTCTTCTTTGTTATTTATTGAGCTTTTAAAAAAAGTAAATAACAAATCTATATAATATAATAATAAAATACCACGGAGCCTCTCTTTTTCCTCCTGAGAGGTAATTAAAATAGCTAAGGGTGATGATCTGACTTGAAGTGTGTGTTTTGCTCCGTTCACCGCTGCATCACAGCGGGAGGAGCTGCAGGTGAGCAGAGCTGCGTGTCTCCGTCCTGTCAGATTAGACTTCACTCGCGTTTATGTCCATATCGAGAGAAAGATAAATAATCTGAATTCAGTGTGCAGTTTACTTTGACGCGGGGGTGAGCAGCAGAGGTGGGGAGAGGCGGGGCTATTGCCTCATCATTATCAGAACATGATCGTATAGGGCGCACACGGAGCCGTTGGACCCCCCAGAGCGTTGCGTATGCCGTTCTATCCACCTTGGGACCCGTTATCGTTACCGCAGTTGTTTACTGTCATATTCGGTCATCCTCGTGTGGCCGAACGGTCTATATGACACTAAACAGTAACGCAAACGACCGTTTTCGTCCTCGTGGGGCCTTAATGCGTTTATATTGGTTTTCCACTCTATAAATAGAAGCTAGCAAGCTAGGCTTCTTTAGTGTTCGCTAAATAAACTCATTGCCACAAGTTCTCTTCCTCCACTTGTTTTTATGTCCATTTTCAATTTGTGCGTTAGAAAAATACCTAGGAAACACTGGAAAATAGGGGGGGGAGGTTTAAAAAAAAAAAAGGGTAGTAAAAACGCTGACCCTGTCTTGCATTGACATTTTTAAATATATATCTACCCCATGATTCATATCCAACATGTATTGGATTCTGCCTTTCCCAGTGGTACTCCCCCATAGGTGTAATTTTAGTGATGGCAAATGACCAGAAGGGTGATTTTGTAAACAGCAACAGGTAGGGCTACATGGGACTTAAAGATTAACAATGTAAGCCCCCCGCTGTTTAACAGTCTGTGTTGCCTTTGGAGATGAACTGATATAATGAACATTATGAAGGGCCCACTCACTCCCTCAGTCTGTCAGACCCAAAAATTCCATCCTGCCATTGAACACTAATGTGCGCAACACTAACATTGTATGAAAAAAAAAAATCTAAAGCATATAGTATGGCCAAATAGGTTGATAAGACGAAAAAGGCTTCCAGTATGAATGATAAACAGTTTATACTAATACAAAAAATTAGCATTTTAGTTGCAGCAGAGACGATTCCAAATGAACATGACACACATACTTAGAGATATAAAGTAGTAGTTATGCAACTCTTTGTGGTACATTTTTGTCTATCTTTAGAACCTTCAAGTAACTTAGTGTCTTGATCTTTTTGTACTAATATGCTGTCTGCGGTTGTGTAGCTCCTTTTTTATCTGTATTCCTTCTCTCAGAGGTCTTTCCGTGTCACATGTTCTAGCTGTTTTGGCCGAGGGGCCCTTAAAACCTTGGGCACTGGGCACAGTCACCGTTCAGTAATCAATCCATGCTCTCGCTGGATTATATAGTATTTCATTATGTGCACATCCAAAGCAGGATGATTGGATAATAAACAGGGGGATATGTAACACAGCTTGATACACACAGATAATAGACTCTTGAGTGAAAGCAAAGGGTTATAGGTCATAACACATCAATGACCTCACACAGTGGAGATACTCCCACGCAATATCTCAGTTACTAGAATCTGGGGTATTGATCTATTCCGCTCATGCAATGGACAAGGGTCGTTGAAGCGTGCAGAAAGTCAATGCAGTGTGTGTATGTCTGCATACAGGGACACCATTAAAGATGAATGAGGGAAGGATTGGAAGGGACAAGAGGGATGGTTGACCTTTTTGTTATATATGCTCAGGTAATTATGCGGTTTCTGCTCCTGTAATGGAGGATGACTAATGGAGATGGTGTTGCCAGTCTTTTCTCCAGTAGAATTTGATAGGAATCTCTCAAACTGCTCAGATTTTTCATTATAATTACACACGACATAGGACAATCTGTAGACCTCAGGTGCAGCATTTTTCAAAACCGATGATTCTGTGACTCATGCACATCAGTCAGGTTCCTCTTGTGGTAGATTCACAAATGACACGCCTCGCTGCCATGGGTTTATCAGAGAGGAATGCTATTTCCAGGCAAGAAAAGCAAAAATATTTCACCGGTCGTGACTGCTAGCAATCCCTGTGATGCTTTGCTTGGTGATTCTTTAAAGAAAATAAGCTTAATTATGCAATATGCCCCCCAAAAACGATTTTTTAAATTTTTTTATTATTTAGGAATTGCACCACTGATTTGGGAAAATGGAGCCCTGTGTTTGTCTTGTCTTAAAAACAAGCTCTCCACTGAACTAGGTGCCTATTAAATTGAGGACAGAAAAACTTCTAAGAGAAAGAAAGAAAATCAGCAAATGAACAGTGGACTCAGACAGACCTCACAGAAATTGTGAGTCCACAAACACCTTGACACCTAACACCTTGTTAGGTGGTGGTGACACGTACTATATTCAAAAACGATGGTTCGGAACCAAGAAACAAGGCTAATGGAAGGTCAATCCCAGTTCTTTGTCATGGTGGACACACATTTCGAAGGTCAACGATGAAAAAACATTTAAATCAGAGTCAGGCAAGCCGAACAGACATTTTTTATAATCTGGATGTCCTTCCAACTGATGTATGACTTAACCACCTTTTTTTTATTGTTGCCTATTACCAGGAAAAATATGAATATTTTGATTACTAAAAGAACACTCGAGTGCAGGCTATTTCAACAAGTGAATAATAATGATTGATTTTGGCCTTTGAATCGGATTGGCTCCATAATTTGTTTTCTTATTCCCTGGCACATGCTGCACCCTTGCGCCAAGTTCCATGTAAATCAGGCAAGTGTATTTTCTGTAATCCTAATATTTGAAAAAGGAACAGCTACTCATATTTATAGAACCATTGTCTGATGGCAACTTGATTGGACTCCTTTGTTTACTTCCGTAACATTGTAACATCAATGTGTAACACTTGCACTTCTGTAGGCTAGCGCTCCAATATTGTATGTAAGGGGCGGGACATTAACGACATCTCTAAGCAGTGGAACAATCACAACAGAGCTGGTCAGCTAACCAATCATAGCAGAATGGGCTCTGGTTTCAGACAGAGGGTGAAAAAAGGTGCTGCAGCACAGGCAGTATGAGAAAAAAATAAAGAGCTTTTTGAACCTTAAAGCATGTAAAAATGACACAGTAGAAGCACTAAATATGAACCTGAGAATAAGCAGAATATGTCCCCTTTAAGGCGAGACACCCCAGGTGAATAGGGTAATTTTTTTAACTTAAAGGTATCAGCTAGAAATTTCTCCAGTTAATTACTTACAATAAGGCAATTGTTTTTTGTATTACAAGTTTTCTGAAATAACATGTTTAAATATGCAAATTAGCCATTATCTCATTAAATATGTGCATATTTTAACACATTTCAGGAATCGAAATCTGAACTTTGGATAAAGCCAGGTTAAAAATTCTTGTTTCATTTTGTAGTCATATTAGTATCTAAGGCTTTTACAAAAGGGATTTTGGATATCTCTTTTTATCACTCCATAAATCAGAAAATACTGTCAACAGCCCTAAAATATCAATTTTTGCCATGTTTTTAGGTATACAATGTTGTATAATTCAGGCTATGAATGATATATGAACAAACCCTTCTGTAAAAGCCGGCCGGTCATTGCCCGTCCCCTGCCGTAATATTTACCGGGCGACGGGCCTTCTTCATAAATCTGTGGGGCCCGGTGTATTGCATGAAAGGTGAACGGGCGAGCCCGGTGATTTTTATAACCGAAATTTTCTTAACAGGACACCATAACCATAAAAACTCGACCGTTAAATCAATTTAACAAAGCAATAGTTGCGATGTTGTATCGTCAACGGCACTCAGCCAAAGCAACAACCCACTTTTCGTTTGTCGACAAACGACGCCTCACGCTCGCGCTCTGCGTCCGAGGGACACATCGCCTCCGCGGCAGGAAGCTGAATGTCTGATAGCTGACGGTGGATTGGTAAGCGGTTTTACAAAATCTACTGGTCGCCATGACCGGTTCGCGGCCCGTTTTTTGTTAGAGTTTGATTTTCTTTCACATGCGCTCTCAATTTCCTCTCACTGTCCCTCGCTACTCTTCTTCTCCTCTCTTTCAAAGTCGGTCGCAACTAGTCTACCTCACCGAAGATACCGACGTCACTGCCGCACGGATGTTGGGAAAATAATTAGATAGCTAATCTAATACTAACTTGTAATATTTTCATCCCATCCTGTACACCTCTAATAGGCCAGACTTGGTTTTTGCACGTAAATAGTTTGTCCAAAGCAAAAGGTGTCTGGAATAAAGGTCAATGAAAAGTGTTTTTGGGAAACTCTTAGGTAACGACAAACAGCTTCCCTTGGTGTGAATGAAGGACCAAATCCTGCGCAGGTGACCGACGTGTGGAGCGTTATACTACGGTTATATTGTTCCAGAGGCAGCCCGAGACATGTAGTTACGGCTGGATTACGACTGATCATTCATTTCTCATCTGCTTTATTTCTAACCCGCTTTACAGCGGTCGGCTTCAAATGCTAGTTACCTTCCAAGATAGTTATAGTCTAGATAGTATCGGTAATGTACAGATTGAGATTACTGTCTTCCGTCTTTACGTAATTGTTTATTATTTGAGTATTATTATCGTCTGTAAAAATGTGTCTACTGGTGTTATGAGGTAATAAAATCTATTTGGTTTATACTTGTTAACTCTTATACTCCTTCTTGACTAATAAGTTTAATCATGTTCAATCATTACATCAAAACACGTATGTAATGATAACGTTGTTTACACAATTAAAAGAAAGAAGTAATAATCAGCTAAGATAAAACCTGCTTTACGGAGGCCCGGTCACGCAATGTTACACCACCACGGTCACTATTATATTACGGTCACCGCGTAAAATGGGAATTACAGATTGGAGACGCCATTCAGGTGATCGTGGCGCCGACCCGGGCATGGCTTCACCCGGTCCAGCTCTCAGGGCCCGACTAAACATCAGGTCAGGCGGGGACTGCCTGGCCAGTATTTTTCAGACTGTAATATGTAATTCTTATATTTGTTATTAGCCCCGACTATAACTCATTCCTTTTACAAAAATAACTGGGTGTGTCGAAGGCCGAGAAGGTTCTGGGCTGGAACCGCTGTCTCTTTCTGCAACGACGTCGTGCTTTGTATGATGGTTATCTTTATGTAACGAAACTTTTAGCAAGACACACTGTGCCTTTTTCTTACCTCCTAGCGCAACCCATTTGTGCTGTTATCTAATGTAAAGAACTGATACTTGTGCTAACGGTACTCTGAACCCAACTTTATAAACGTTCCTTAATCGTTTCCTAGAGACAAACCGGAATTTGTTCGTGACAATCTTGTGAAACTTTTACACGTAGAAACTCGGAGGTTTTCTCGAACGAATACACGTCTAACACAATTCCGCTCTGTGCCGTCCGTTCTTTGGTAGCAAAAGTTCGCTGAAACCAGTTAAAAACTCTAAACACGCATCAAAACCAAGATATGTAACCAAAAATAAAGGCGAGGGAACCTTCCTTTTGCATGGTTTTATGTGTAAGATTCACAAATAAACTGATATCAAACCAGATAAACGCCAGTCATCTAAAGAGGATTTAGTGGTTTTCAATCGAAAGATTGCAAGTTGTATTCCTCATGGCGCTGGCGACACACGTGGTACAGTTGTCTCTATGCAATCTTTCGCACAGAGAGGACGGTGTTAAGATTAGCCTAGGTGTCTATACCCAGTAAAGGAAACATAGTCGTTGGTTAGCCACTTTCGTGTTTCCCAGACATTTGTTCTTTCGCTTTAGAGTAACCGACCACAGTTAAAGTCTGTTGCACTAGCAAGTCTACGCAGTGCAGCCACGATTTTGTGAACGCGACAATCGGAAGGCGATCTTTAGATTTAGACGTTTTACCGTTATTCTTGCCTGCTTTTTTTTAAATGTCTCTTCTACTTGTTTGTTCAACAGTGAACGTGCTTCGTTCTAATATGTTTTTTGTTTACTGGGCTTGTACCTCTTTTATGGAGTGCCTCTCGAAGCCGCGTTCGAAAGTAGGTCTTCTTGTCCTCCCGAATCGATCGCGGCGCGACGGTTTAGAAAATTTCCAGCAAAAGAGTTTTACTTCAAAAAAGAGCGATGAGACTCAAGCTTTAAGTTGAAGTCATCGTAGTATCTTGTGTGGTTGGAAGGCAATAGTAAGGACTAGTCTA
>NW_011363247.1:0-7026 GCF_000735185.1 Notothenia coriiceps | reverse complement strand
CCCACACAGCTTAATTTCAACAGCTTATCCCCGCTGTTTTTAAGAAGCCATTAGACACGAAAGCCGAGAGACCAAAATAAATAATGGAAGCTATTGGCATATTTCAACGACAATGCGCCCTTGAAACACTTTCTTATTATTTATTTTGTAATATTTTCAAGACATTCTTTTTAGTTTTGCAGCTTGATGACACCTTTTTGTTTGACATCAACCATTACAGATAATCTGGCCATCTGAGTGTGTGTGGTACTGTTTGTGGTTTGTTTTTAACTTTGTAATACAGTTAATGATTCAAAATGTTAGAGTTCCATATTTGTATACTGAAACTTGCACTACGGTTTAAAAAGAAATAACAACAAACCTGGAATAATGCATTTGGGACTTTCTTTCTTTCCTTTTTTGTTGTTGTACCGAACCGTGACCCCCAAACCGAGTTACATACCAAACCGTGAATTCTGTGAACCGTTACACCCTAGTAGCAGCTGCTTCCAGGTTTAATTATGTGTGCAGATTTCTTGTTAGTTGCTTACGTTGATCCTTTGTTTTCTCCATTGTAGTTCACTGGAACAATCTTGTTGTTTACTACATAACAAGGAAAATGAAAAAGATTGTGAAATTATGCAATAGCAAGGGACATTATCAAAAGCTTAGCACACTATTGTGTCAAAAATCATTTGGAACTGAGAACTTGATTAAGTGATCAATCCAAATGTCAGAAAAAGTTTTCTGGATAAAAATACTGAAGGACAGGGTTGTCATGCTGATTATGAACACACAGTAAACTTGCATCAATTAGATGGAAGTACAGTATGAACAGTGGATGTCACCCACACAGTCAGTGTGTCCCTGACAGTGGTTTAACAAGGCCTGATAAATGAGGTGTGCTCTGACCCTAGAGAGACACTAAAGGCAGTGCACTGAAACCAACAAGGCTTTATGGCCGCTGTTAAAGCAGTAAAGATGATTTTCATTTTCACAAGAGAATCCATTGGCCAAATAAGTCTTTCCCCAAAAGATCATAACAGTTAGATTTGTATTGTCTAATGTCCATAAGCCTCATGTCCACTATTTATACTTGCTGCCAGCATGAAAACGAGCTGCAGTAAGCCATCCAGGGGTCGCCTTGTGTTGCCATCTGGTTGTATGGAAAGTGGCATGTGACAACTGCAGGCACAGCTGGTCCTGCCAGTGGGAAATATTTATATGAAGTATGGCTGTAGAGAACCTGTCTGCAAGCAAGAGCACTTATTTTTAGCAAAAAAATCTCCGCAGATCCTTATCTTGATGTGTTTCTCTAGTGTTTACCTACCATGGCTGTGAATTTGATGGATATGGATTTGTGGTTGAACATGAAATAGTTGATATCACTACTGTAGTGTGAGATAATTGGTTTGCAGGAAAAGGAAGTGGGGGTGTGAATTCCTGCTCAAAACAAGGTGACATACTGTATTTGTGTTTGATTAGCTCAGAGGGGGATTCCCTTATTAATGAAGTAACACTTGTTTTCTTGCATCACAGCTCTGCTGACACAATCTAAACATCTTGCAACACCCAAGTTATTCATGTAGAAAAGTGACTTTGAATTTACTGTCAAACAACTCCAGGGGGTGTTAACTTTCATTTTCTTTAAGCTCCAGTTTAGATTCAGCCTAGAAAAGTAGTTGGTGGTTATGTACAGTTGGACATATTTCCCTGATCAAACCGTTTGAAAACAGTTTGAAATGCTATATCCCACAGGGATAGGACGTGTCCTCTGAAGTTCCATTAGATCACGTATACCACGTTGCCAGCACAGATAGCTCTGTCGTTCTTGGAGTTGGCTCGTGACTGCAGGTCCTGGGCCGTTTCTCAATGTCGAGTAAAGCTGCTGCAGAGCGACTATTTCAAGTATACTACGTCATCGAGTGGCATCCCTCTGAGGGTCATTCGGAGTTCAATGTCACGCAGAGGTAGAAGAAACATGCAAGACACAAGCGATATGACCCATACCTGTTAACCTGTCAAGAGGAGATGCTATCAAAGCCTGTGGTATTTGGCTGCATCAGCTCTTTGTCAAACAATTGAGATAACATCCAACGTTTTGCTGATAGGACGTTTAAATTGAACTTGCATGACAGCTGGATTTGCATGATATCATGAGATCACAAAAAATTCCATGTAGTCAACTTTAAGTGCTAGTCTGAACCACAGTGATTCAGAACAATGAGCGTCATGGGAAGAGCTACTGGCATCTTCGGCCATGGTTTAGGTGTGTGAAATGACACTAGTGTGTCCAAGAGAAGATGGGGATATTAGTATATGGGTGTATTCACATATTGGTGTACTGGAAGATGGGTAAATGGATGTGTAGATGAGTATTTGTGCAGATGGGTTAATGTGTACTGTGAAGCTATAGATGGGTATATTTTGGCTGAGAATATTTGTAGATGGTATATGCATTGATGGGTATATGGGAAAATTGTTATATGGGTGCATGCGCAGATATGTATATGGGTAGTGTACTGTAAGTGGGTTGATCAATGTGGGTTGATGGCTAGATAATAGATAGGTGTATGCGTTGATGGGTATATGAGAAGAATGGTATGAGTGCTTGAACAGATATGTGCAGATAAGTTCATGGGTATATTGCTGCATGCGCAGATGTTTGTTCTAAATGTGTATGATTATTATTTTATTTTTTTATAGATTCTTTGATGCGTTGATGGCTAAATTGGATAGATTGGCATTTGTGTAGCTGGATATATGCATAGATGGGCATAGGTGTATGCATCAGTGAGTATATTCGTAGAAAGGTGTATGGGTAGAAGTTGATTGTAGATGGACATTTAGGTAGTTGGGTATAGTGGTATTGTTTATGCAGTGTATTTGTTATTGTTGTTTATTTAAGGGTCCCCATTTGAAGCACAGGGATTGTTCTCAATACCTCCTGGTTCCTGTAAGCCAAAGTGAAAGTAAAACAATACAAAAATAGATCAGGAAAAAAAAATACAAATAAACACAGACACACAGGCATTCACCCTGTGATTACATGCAGTGTCTTGTGTATAATTGCAATCAACATCTTTTCATTAGGAGTCAGCAGAATCCCAGGCTCTCCTCTCTCATATAGGAAATTAATTAAGCTTGACAGAAGTGTCTTATCATATTGGGCTGCTTCCATACAATATGCAACAAAAGGGACACTCTTCATCCGGCCTTATTGTCCTTGACATGTTTGACATTTGAAACCAACATATAGTCCGGTGTAGTCATCCCAGTTGCATAATGTCCACTCCCAGGCTGAAAGCCCAAGGGCACATGGCCACAATTATCATGAAAGGTCATTTAGTATAGCAGAATACGATGCATCCAATCCGGTGCATGCATAATTCAGGAGCTCGGGGGTAGAATGTATTTTCTCGTAGATTCTGTAAGTGGTCAGATATCGGACAACTTATTAAGCCCCTTTCTGGAATAGTATTGAAGCAAATTAAATAACCTTCTTGTTAAGTGGTAGAGGAGAGATCTGCTGCTGTGCTAAGGGCAAATGTCTTTCGTGTTGAATCAGAATTGTCTGAATCAGATGGGGGAAGGACGCAGTAACTGCCTGACTCATAGAAGTGTAATGAGTCCTGAAACCCAGAAATGACTTGGCATTTTACCGGTTCCCTCGACTCGAGTCAATGGTTTTTTAAACGTGTGGTGAGACGTCTGAAAAACGTATTTGTGGTTAACGCAAATATTTTCATATTTCAGCTTCTATGTGTCATAATACACGGCGGTGACTACTTATACTACTAAACGTCATCACGCCAACACAAGTCCTTATTTAATTAGCGAAACAATGCGACCTAGATGTAGTTTGTTTATAGCGTTACGTTAGATTATTATTCCTGCCAGTTGCAAAATGTGGCCTTTATCTTGCTGAACCAAACGTGATGAATATCATAAATGTGTGTAGATCACAACGTTTCTTTTTTTGTTGCAATATACCAAAATCGATTGAGGATATCACATTACATTTTGTCGAGGGACTCCTAGCCATGCTAATTACAAACATAAGTAATCGCTGCACCACTCTATGGTATTCAAGGTTATTTTGCCCAAAATATTCACCCCATTGTATCAATACTGACAATATTGAGCTCTGCCTCTAGTTAGTGTTCTATGTCTCAGCATTGGGGAAACCACACATCTACTGAATAAACACTTCAAGTACATTTGAACCTCCTCTCCTTTGGTGGAAGTTGGAAACAACATCCTCGGTCTGTAAAGTCTACTGTTTTCCGGACCAACTTATACTGAATTAATGGACTTAATCCTCGGAATAAATGGAGGAATTTAAAGCTTTATCTGCTCCTTAAAATCAATTGTCTGTTGAAATTGTATTGAGGCTCTTGAGCTCAGCGGGAAACACAGCAAATGCTAATGTAATGTGTTTGTGTGTGTCTGAAATAGATTATTTTTAAATTATTAAATGATTTCTGCCTCTAATGAAGATTCATCTCTTGGTGTACCTGTGCCACTTGCAGAGAGGTGTGTGTGTGTGTGTGTGTGTGTGTGTGTGTGTGTGTGTCTCTGCTCTGCTCTGCTCTGCTCTGCTCTGCATGTGTGAAGAGGGAATCCAGGCAGAATGTGTGAGAGCAGAAGTGCACACGCAGACAGCTTTTACTCCACAAATGAGTAAAACGATCTATAGAAAGGATGGGATTCTTCACCCCTGAGATCTTTATGTCTCTGTGCTGTCTGCTATAAATGTCAAAACAATTCCCTTTTTTCCAGATTAGCCCAGGGACACATGCAGCAATGTGTGTGTGCTCTGTAAAATGGACAGAGCTTTGTTGTCTTCATTTAGGGCTGTCAAACAGCTGCAGAACCATGGAGAGAATGCATCATTTCTTTGTCTGTGTGTTTTGTTATTTTTGATATGACAAGTGGTCAAAAGGTGCCATCTCTAATGAGTTATGACTGGGTCCTCTTCAGCACACACTGAAGCTTGTTAAAGATGCACACGTTTTTGTAGGGGCCTTATTATGCTCACTTTCAGGTTATTTGTGTCTCTCCTGGGACATGTCTCCATTCTTTAATGTTCAAAAAGCTCTTTATTTTTCTCATACTGTCTGTGCTGCAGCACCTCTTTTCACCCTCTGTCTGAAACTAGAGCCCAGTCTGCTCTGATTGGTTATCTGGCCGGCTCTGTCATGGTTGCTAAAGCTCTTAGAGAAGTCCCGCCCCTTAGCCTACCCCTTGGAGCGCTTGCCAATAGCAGCGTGACTGTTATGCAGTGATGTCACATTGTCGCTGAAGTAAACAAAGGAGCCCAATGGGGGTGTTTCTTTGGGAGTGTGTGGGAGAGAAACTCCCTCTGGAGGGAACACAGGGATGTTAGCCTTTGCAGACCATTTACATGCACAAAAACCTATAGAACACACTACAGGAAAGGGGAACCCACAGGACGTTCACCTGAAAGAGGTTAAAGGGGTACAATTTTTGTGGAAATTCAGGCATGTTTCCGAACACAAATGTTTCGTTATGCATACTAAATGACTAACCTTAACTTGTGTCAGAGATAAACACTGTTGACTTGTTGGCTGCTGTTGCTTACATAAGCATTGTTTTTTTTTGTTTTTTTTTAAATGTACGCTTCAAAGTATTAACCTTGTTTTCCATCATGATGTAATCCCTTTCTAAATATAACTCTGACAAGATGAATAGCAGGTCTGATAATACATTTTGATGCAGAATAAAACTATTTATGTAACGCTCCTCCCCCCTGCTCTTCTCCAGGCCTTTCTGATTAAAAGCCCATTCTGCGCTGCTCCCTCATCACAGGCTTTACTCTATTCATCACACAGAGAGATGGAGATAAAATCTGTGTGCCTGTTTGCCAAGAGGATGTATTCTAATGTTTACACTATATGCTCTCTTTCGTTAACAAATGTTGTCCCTAACATTAATACAGACCTCTTTCTTTTTACAATTTTGAAGGAGAGGGCATTTAAAGTTGAATTAACAGAAAAAACTGTTTACATGCTTTTATAACTGCCTTGCCTAACAATTTAGCGTGCGGAATAACAAGAGAACGCTGTGTTCCTAATGTTAAAAAGTCCCTATGCTTTTTTGTTTTTCTTTTTCCCCTACAGTTAGTTTATATAGGTTTTGATGTATGTAAATGGTCTGCATAGGATGAAATCCCAAAGTTCCCTCCAGAGGGAGTTTCACAACAGAGCCAGCCAGCTAACCAATTGGGGCAGACAGGGCCCTGGTTTCAGACAGAGGGTGAAAAAAGCTGCTGCAGACAACATTAAGCATGGAAACATGCATTAAGAATGAAAAGATGTCCTGTTTAACACATACAAATCCAAAACGTATAGAGGCTAAAAGGAGAGGGTTGTTATGTCATATAAACTCCTCAAAAAAAGTTTTGAAACGTTATTTCGGTCGATTATTCCTCCCCTTTAATAATACCAATTGGTATTGTATTTAATGTCGTAAGCCTGATTAGTCACCTTTACAATGAGGTACAACTTGTAAGGATCGTGCATTCGTGGAATGAGCAACACAGCTAACCGTGCGGCCCAAACAAATGTGCCAAAATCCCATGCAATATTCTTCTGTTGGTATTTACCTTGTAATCGTAACCTTTTTTGTACACGGAGGGTCGAAACATAGCCTTTTTTATTAGTATTTATCCGTCAGACCACACAGAAAAATATGATCCAGTACTTCTGTTTATTATTGGTCACCAGCAGGGCCGCCCCTGGCCCCAAGCGACATTGTGAGATCATGTCTTGAATTGCAGCTGATGTTTTAATATGGCAATTGGCAATTTGACTAATACAACATTCGCAAGTTGTACATTTGACTCATACAATAACCCACCTTCGAGTGATGCTCTAGTTTCTTCATGTTTTGTTTTTTTCCCCTCTTGCTTGCGCCGGACTGAAACTTTCTTTTCACCGTCATCTCTTCACCTGCACTAGTGGCCGTATCAAAGCCGTGATTGGTCAGATGTCGATTCATTGCAACAGTGTCGGGTTACAGACG
>NW_011363246.1:5877-7948 GCF_000735185.1 Notothenia coriiceps | reverse complement strand
TACTGTGGATATAACCCTCCATAGCGTATTGTAGCCCCTTTTGTCGGGACCTGGAGGATATTGCTGCGTTATTGCTCCAAAATGAGTCTGTTAAGGCGACTCCGACGTTACGGAGACCCTCCATTATGGCTTTGTTTAACGCATCTGGCTCTCAGCTTGTCGGACTAGCAACAGTAACCAAGGGGGGGCGTGGCTTTGCGAAAGGTCAATTGTTACTCTGCAGAGAGGAAACAAATCAAACATGATGGCCAGTTTTCATTATCAGGTTGAGGGATGACATGTAAGCCATTACTGACCAGTGAGTGATTTAAAATTAGCCGTGTGGCAGGAGGAAAGGAAAGATGAGCAGCTTGACATATGTTGACCTGGGTCATTTCATTCCATCTTCATCTCACTTTATACTTCCTGTTAATGTTTTACACTCATCTTGATCTGTACCAAAACATAATTCTCCCTCAAGCTTCCAGTCAGCAAAAATTGATTTAATTTATTTTATTGAAAACTGAGTTATTTACTTACTAATGTAATTCTACCGCGCAACTCTCGGCACAAACAGCAGCTACATGTAGTGTGTAGAACGGTCCTCATTCATTCAGAGTGTTTACAAGAACAGAAGTATACAGGTAACTCTGGTAACTGGAGAATGAGTTTAGATGTGCTACTGTAAACCTGCATGGTCAGTAATCCAACCTCTTATCTTGTATTGGATGCATTTGATCAATATTGACCATCATTTGGCCTACCACTGGGCTAATCAGTGTAATATGTGTGCATGCCTGAAGACATCTTGTGGTTGCGGAAAATCACAATTCTGAAAAGGTATTTTATTATTGTTTCATTCGATGCCAACACCACACTCCTCTTGTCGCTGCTTTAGTTTGGACAACTAGGGACACTGACAATTGGTGTCTTTTTGACTAACATTGTTTTTTTTAACGTTAAGTAATAACGTGGGAAAGAGACAGCGAGGATAAGGGGCCTGTAGAGCTGGCATCGTATTTTCACATCTAACTCATTGTGTTGTTTATTTCCACTACAACAAGAGCTTTTGAAATATTAGGCAGTTTGAACTGCAGACCATCCGACCCGTGAACTAATCCTGTATAAAGCTTTCCAAATGTCACTGCAAATATGATCCTAATATGCCGTTTTTGAATATGTATACGAATGCATTTCATCTCTCATCATGCTCAGGCTACTAACACGTGTAGAACCAAATAATACTATGAAAGTTGCTCATTGGTACATGAAGCCTCAATGGCCTGACTCTGGAGAATAAAATACCCAGGATAAGGACTTTTAATGTTCATACTGAAGGAAAAACTATATGCTGATTTACAGACATCTCTTTCCCTGTGTAAGTCACGGGAAAGTCTTTTTGGGACAAATAACATCAAGTGTCTGACACAGAAGTTGTAGTACCAACTACTGGCCACTGTGAACATTTGCTTACAGACCTGGATCATCTTCTTGGGGGTTAAATTAAAGGTAGGGTAGGTAGGAACGGAGAAACCAGCTTAAGTGCGCTAGAATTTGAAAATACACAACCGGAAAAAATCTGCCTCTTCCTTCAGACTTCCTTACAGAGCCCCTCCTCCAACACACACGAACGCGCACATGACCAATGAGGGCACGAGATAAGTTTGTGCACAGATGGAAGGCTGACAGGCAGGTAGGCCATCCAGTTACTTTAGCCGGGCCGGCTCAGATGATTGGTCGTGCTTTTTACAGTACTACGGCTTCCACAGATGACATTTTTTTATGTATTTATTGTCAAAGCACTTAAGATATTCATTGCTATCGGGATGTTAAGAGCATTCCATGGAATATAACAAAAAGTGTGTCTGAAGTGAATTACCTACCCCACCTTTAACATGATTATATCAATTATTCTATAAATATTTAGTGTAATATCACATTTCGGTACACTGCAGCAGAAGGTAATAGTGATAACCTTAAATGATAGAAGAAGAAACTGTGACGTGTGTCCTCTACCTCTCCTTTACACCTGACACCAACACACACACAGTGCCTGCCTGAGCCCACCTGTTCCTAGTAGGGAGGAGGGGGG
>NW_011363246.1:0-5867 GCF_000735185.1 Notothenia coriiceps | reverse complement strand
GGGGGGGGGGGACTGTCTTTAGGCAACTATTTAATTAGGCTCAGTGTTGGTTTGCTGGCGGTGGAATCCCCCCCCCCGCTCCTCTGCTCTCAACTGTTCCCCATGAATGTCAGAGAGACGGAGAGCAGAGGCAGACGGCAGGCTTCAAAGCAGCCAGCGGATCTCTTCTATTTGTCTATTCCCCCGTGGCGAGGCTCAGTCTCTCTTTCTCAAGCCTCCCTTCCTTCCCCCCTTTTCTCACTTCATCCTCCTCTCTCACTTATTTCCCGTAGTACTTTGAGCGCTCCTCGCCCTGCAGGGAGAGAGAACTTGGAAGGAGCGGGAGACTTTCCCCAGAGCAGGAATAACACAGACTAGATGGAGGAGCATTTTATTGATTTAGTTTTGTGGCAATATAATGAGGGCCTACATTTGGTAAACTGACTGCATTCATATAGCGATTTTCTACTCTATTCAAAGCACGTAGCACCGTTGGCCATGGTGTCTTTGGGTTAAGTATCTTGCCCAAGGACACATCGACATGTTGACTGCAGGGACTGGCTATTAAACCACCCACCTTCCGATTGGTGAGCCACAGCCACCCCATACCGTATAAATGGACTTTCGTCAATGAAAAAACTACTAATTTGCACAAAACTAATTAGAGCTTTAGTCACAATTCAAAGGCACCCATTTGTGATTGCACAACACTGTTGGTGAGATGATACTGATTTACTACATTGCCAGAAATCTGATTCCACAAGCTGTTTGGTTATTCTGAACACCACAGATTAAGGAGTGATGACAGACTCAAACAGTAATAACCAGGTCTGCTATGAGTCAAATGAAAAAGATTCTTCCAAAGACTCTGGAACAAACCTCCAGGAAGCAGCAACTCTTTAAATCTGAAGACTTTTCTTTACTGCTGCTTTTTATTGTATCAAATAACTATTCATATAACTGTACTGTATTTCTTGTATCATTGTACTTGAATTGCTTATTTAATTATATTCTTGGCTTTTTAATGACTGTTTTAAAATCTATTCACATTTTATTTGTATAATGTTTATCTTTTCCATCATGTCTTAATGCTTTGAATGTCTTTTTGGGCCTTGTTGAAATGTGCCACATAAATAAACTAGCCTTGCCTCACACTCTGATCTGGTCTGATGAACAAAGAAGCCACAGAACGCTTTACTCTCATTTTTGCTAGACTTTAAGTTATACTTTGGAAGATTGTCATTCATTGTATTTACATATAATACGACCTCTCATTTCATTTTTTTCAAACACACAAGGTATTTCAATGAAATGGATTTCTGATCTCAGTGACACAAGCCTCGGTTATCAGAGCTGCTAACCAACATTTCCTACTGATGCTGCTTCACAATAAAAGGTCACAGCTGGTGACATATAGGATGCTTTTTGGAGGATTACTCTCAAATGTTGCAGGGGGCAATGCAAGTGGAGGGAGAGGCTGTATATGTGAGGCCAGTGTATGGGTTATGATATGTTGATACTGTCTGGGATAACCAAGGCCCCTGGAAGAGCCAGGCTGTTGAGGCGAATTGGCCAAACTGTGGTAACACACTTCTAGTCCGGGACGTTGGCCCAACAGCACTTTTTACCCTTGATTTACATTGGAAAAGAGAACGCCTGTTAATCAGCGTATATTTTGTTTTGGTAAATGAACTACCCAGTATGAACGCTTTTACAGCCCGAATCCAGACTTATTTTCCCTCTCCATTCATTTGACTGAGCAGAGATCGGCTGCAGGGCTTAAGAAAAACTCAAGTGAGCATGCTCTTTGGGCCCAGCTAATTTTTGAATCTACAGTAGGTACATTTTTTGCTTCATGCACCACCATGTACCTATAGTTTACAGATGTGGATGAATGGTGTGAAATCTAATCAAGTGTTAAATCAGACTTTAGTTCCATCTGGAGTACATTCACAAGCTACCCTGCAGTATACAAAGTCATTCAAACTAGCTGCACTTTTCCCAGCTTTGAGAACACTTTAATCATCAATCATTATAAAACGTATCATATATATTATTCTGAAATGGACCAATCTGCACAATGACTACTTTACACAGAGTATTCCTACACTCTGGTACTTCTACTCAAGTACAAGATCTAAGTACTTCTTCCATCTCTGATTTTGGGTGTTTGCACCAGCCACATAAAAGTAGTCTCATTGTCACTCTGTGATAAACACAAAGACATCTTGTGACAATGCCTCAGTCTGTCAACTTCCTCTCTATCAACAGCTTAGCACCCAAAAGAAAAAATAAGGGGAGTAGGAAGAAAAAGCAACTAAAGTGTGAGTGTTCTTCTTTTTCCTACAAATGCTCCATCCAAACAAGATAACAAGTTGTTTAGAAGGAAATAAACCCAATCCCAAACACCATCAATTACATGAGATTACTTTATAAACTGAGTCATTGGGTGTGTGTGAGGTGAAATCCAAATGCCCTTGAAAAGTATGAAGCCCAGAGCAGGAAGACAGAAGAAAAAGTAAGAAAAAAGCACAACAGGGATTCGAAGCGTAATCTCTACCCAGTCACACACACACGCAGACACACACATTTACTAAATATTAGGGCTGTCAAACGATTAAAATGTTTAATCAGATTAATCACAGCTTAAAAATGTATTAATCATGATTAATCACCATTCGAACTATGTCCAAAATATGCCATTTCTTTATGTATATTGTTGTGGGAATGGAAAGATAAATGAAAGAAGGCGGATATATCCATTNTAGTTTTTGTTACTTTAGTTCTGTAAAGCTGAACCTTGCTGCTCCTCACAGAGAGAAGAGGGAAGAGGCTGTGTGAATTACTTACATTGTGGATAAGGGTGGATTGCCCCCATTGTTCTGTGTGTCAAAATGAAAGACAGCCCACACACCCATCAATCATCAAACCGTGGGGTCTTATTTCATTACGTGTTGATTTCTATCAACACGTAATGTTGTATCGATGTATATAGAGATGTACTACAGCAAAAGTATACTCCGTCAGGACTTCCAGCAACAACACCACGCCGTTATCTTGATTCTGATTGGCAAGAAGACATTATCAAAGATGTTATTGAGAAGACGATCACTACGTGCCAAAAGTTTTCAAAACTGTTTCTAGTCTTCGGTATTTCCAGACAAGTGGCTACTGTAATCAATCTTAAACTGCTGTCTGTGCAATTTACTCGGCACGAGTTGGCGGACTTTATTTTGCTTACTTTAACATCATTTTTCATAGTGGGGCTAAGCCATTTCTCGGTATGGCTGTAGCCTACCCGAGCGCTACCACTGGTGGGATGTATGGGGCGGGCCATTCTGCACATGTGTTAAATGCGTAAAATATTTTAACGCAATTAATTCAAAGAATTAATTACTGCCGTTAACGCGATAATTTTTACAGCATTACTAAACACACACACACACACTAAACACACACACACACACACACACACACACACACACACACACACACACACACACACACACACACACACACACACACACACACACACACACACACACACACACACACACACACACACACACACACACACACACACACACAAAAAAGGCAAAGACAAAATCCCCTACAAGGGCATCTCATCAAAGCTCATTTGGTTGCACTGTGAATGCATCTCCTTGGACTTGAACGTGTTTTATTTCACCATGAAGTGTTCAGTGAAGCTTTAGAAGAAATATGCACACAGGATAAAGCCCTAGCCCTTCAACACAAGGACCATAGCCCGTCAACTCCTCTTCCAGGACTGTGCTAGAGTCCTAGTGTAAAGGAGAGCGGCATCTGTCCATCCCATCAGGCCCATCACCATGCAGGGAACTGACATCTGAAGCTCAGATTTGGTGTGACACTGAATGCATCAGTAGTGAGGGGATTGAGTGGAAAGCAAAGAAGTCACCAGGAAACAAAACTGATGTCAAGATGCAGATAAGTCCCATCCAACAAACAGCAATCTACAAAAATTATAAAATCAAGATATTTTTAATATACTTTTCACTGATAATGTGAATGGGTCCAAAGTGATCAATCCTATCGCTGATATCTCAATTGTAATACCAGTCAAAATCATTTTAATAAAAATGTGTTGTTTTAGGCTGAATCGGTATAAAAATACTGACATATTTGATGTCTTAGAAATAAAGGCAAAGAATGTATTCAGCTTGTACCAACAAAGATGTACACAAACCATTGTCTTGTAAACGGTGGAACAGAAAGTGGTAAATGCTTACTAATTTACGGGTTTTAGGAATAATTCCTGCACCACTTTATAAAGCTCATATACATAGTTTTGTATATTCCCTATATTCATTGTATAACCACCACATAACACAGCTTTATATGAGTGAAACCAGTTATTTATCAAGCATGCCTAGAAAGTAGTGGAAACTGCAGTAAAAACGAGGTTCCAATGAGGAACATGATGGAGTGACGCTGCAGCTCACCTTCCTCTTCTTGAAGGCCTGCCTGGCCAGGTACCCTCTGCAGGCGGCCTGGAACAGAGAGATGTTCCTCCTGGTCTGGACGTCCCGCTGCTCCTCCAGCCTGGACAGGGTCCCCGCTCTGAAGAACACCTGCAGGAGAAGGACGACATTTAAAACAAGTCTAACACACTTCTACCCTGGAATGTCAGGACACCCGGTAAGAAGAGTTTACACATAGCGTGGCCTCATACAAATAAAATCCACTTTTTACTATCAAGGATTTTCGGGGATCACCTCATATGTGACTTTCTCTATCGAAATCAGTCGCATTGACCCGAAGACACATTTTGAGTTGTATACACTGTTGGAAAGAGGAGATTCCTAGCTTTCTAATGATATCAGACACTGGGGTAGTGGTCGTTGGGCTCATCGGACATTGATGAGAGAAAATCTCTAATGTCCGAGTGCAAGTGAATGCACCACAAGACACGAGCCTTGTAACGCCTCCCCCGGCCCTGGCGCGAGCGTGGAAATATGATTGGCGGCGATTTCATTTGAACTGGACGGCGCAAAACGAGAACCATCCAGACCCAAGTACTGTACAGCGAAGTACGAGGTATTTGAAGTCTACAATGACAGAGAAGAGACTGTCAAGTTTGGCTGTAGTCAGCATTGAATCAAAACGCACTAAAGCTTTGGATCTTGATCAGTTTGTGAGGCGTTTTGCTGAACAGATGGTAATCGCTGCATCATAACAGTGATTGACAGCTGATAGGAATAATATGATTGTTAATATTATCATATTAATTCAGACAAACATCGATCAGACAGTTAATTAATGTACTTATTGCAGCAGTCTGCATAGATTTGGTACCCCTGGTCCAAGAGTGAAACAAACTAATTCAGTTATTGTTCAGTTAAAATGCATTCAATTGGGCCTATGTCTGCCATCTTATATATTTCTATTTAAGGCTTTACTGATGTGACACAATAATGTCACCTATGTTATTGAGTTAAAATGTCAATATTTTTGGCTTTCCAAGTTAACATTGATTGATATGACTGCGATTAAATCAGCATATACTTCTGCCAGGGGATGCCACCCCTCAAAATCTCTTACCACCCCATGCCACCCCATGAATATTTTTCTATATTTTTCGTTTCGTTTATTTAACAAGTACATTTCAGGACAACTTTGCGAATTTTGTTTGTTTGTTTTGAGATTTAAATAGATTTTGAAAGTGGAGATAGAGAGAGAGAGGGAAGCAGCACTGTCTGCTTGGTTGCAATACTGTTGCTCAAGCCTTTATGCAACTTAGGCCTATACATTGTTTATGTTACTTATATGCCTGTGTGTCCATGGTTTTGAGTCTGTGTGTGTTGAGCGCAGCACCGTCTGCTTTTTGCAGTACAGTAACTAAAGTAGGA
>NW_011363245.1:0-3573 GCF_000735185.1 Notothenia coriiceps | reverse complement strand
TGTCATCTTTTCTTGAAACTGACGTGCTGTCCGTTTTACAAACAAGTTATTTTTCTGCTTCTTCATCCTCTGAATTTTCCTCCCCCGTCCCTCTTCCTTCAGCCATCACAACAACAATCAAGGTGGATCTTTGAAATGAAACACCTCTTCCCAAAGCGTGACTTCCCTATTGAGAGCATGAGTCTAGGGCAGTAGGGTCTAAACCGATTGGCCAGATAGACCAACATGCAGAACGTATGGTATGTTTGAAAAAGACTAACCATTTATCCAGTTGAAGCTGTCTTTAAGATGTGACATTGCGCTCTGACTATTTCCCGTAAAATGGTGACAAACTATTACTTATTCTTAAATTTGACCTCTTGCTGCTTGGTTGAAAATGATAGATGAAAAATAACTTTTTAAAAAAAGAGTCAAACAGCGAGGGACATTACATAGCATTATTGATAGCATATTTTTTCAATTACTAACAGGACTCCCATATTTCATGAGACAGCACATTGATATCTATGTGGTTCCTATGTTGAGTTGTTGAATGAAGTCTGTTGTATTTTGTCAGCTACTTTTAGTCATACAATGGCTAAAATTAATCCCCCAGTCTGTCCGCACATTTATGTCCCTGACTGACCGACAGTCATTTTTAGGCAGACAATACTCTTTCATGAATAAAAAAACTAGCAGAGCATGTTGAAGTGTGACACACACTCTGTAGAGGATAATAGGCTCAATTTGCACTGCAGGCACTGAGGTTCAGGTGTAAATTAGGCAAGTTAATAAAACCAGTTTAACAGGCAGCTCAGCAGAGCTGCTGCTTTGTTTTGATTTGCACCATATACCTTAATCTGCACCTGGTCAGTGGGGACAAGATTTAAAGTCAAGCAAAGATCAAATAAAAAAATTACTTTGAGCTTTTATCTCAAACAGGTTTCAGGCAACCTGTGCTCATATATATCTGCCTGAAACAAATGTCACCGCTTTTTATCGTTGTATTGCATATGTGGGCTTTTTCGAGTAGTTTCTGTTTCGCTGTGTTACTCTGCTGAAAATAATTAAAATATTCAAACATCCGTCATCACGTTGTGCAAAGCTGTGGGAAACAACTCTCCGCCTTTTCTTTTGAAAGGAATTCCAGTAGCAAAGTGCCCTACTCGCTGAGATGCTATTTGGCCCTCAGCAGAGTCTCTGAGGCGCTGTGTGTCTATGTTTACCTCTGACCCCTCACACTGAGAGGAGCCCACTGTTAAAAAATAGTTCCCACTCAGCTGGCCTGTCAGAGTCTGTACCCACTATCACCTCAACAGCTCTGTCAGCCGAGAATATACAGGGATGCATAAACACACATACTAAAGAGCTAAAGACACTTTTTAACCCTCACACCTATTACATGATTTATTTTGCAAATCGGTTTAAAAATTAATCTGTCTTATATTACTTACTGTAACTGTATTATACAACCCCAATGTCCATATAAGACTAAACCCAAGCAGGGTTTGAAAGTAAATTAGTACATTTACTCAAATGCCAAACAATTTTGAGGTTCTCTATTTTAATATTCCGTTAAACTCTACTCAGATAAAACTATTTGTGATGTTCACTCCAGTCCACTGGAAACTTTGTGTAACTGTATTGTATGTAATACAATAGGTAAGGTCCTATAGTATGTATGTCACTTGATGTTGTGATGTGTTGCCACACTGTGATTAACTTAATTGCAGCATTACTGTTCAAAAGCTGCTATTCAAATTATTTAAAAAAAAACATTGAATATCCATGTTACAGTACAAATGATTGTAAAAAAAGACTTAAGGCTTAAATATCAAACCGAAAAACGTTATTTGTGTTTGTTTTTAGTTTTACTTTTTAGTATAACAGTGTAAACAGACTTCCTGAGAAAATGTAAGGAGACAAAGACAAAATGAAATCCTTCCTCAGAAAATCCTTACCTTATTCTTAAGCTATGTCAGATGAGAACAGGTGCACAGGCAACAAAATCTCTTCGCTGAGCTGCCAAAGTTTGAGACTGAATCAGCATTTGGCCCGGAGAGAGGAGCAGGGAGGGAGGAGGAGGGCTCAACAGAGTGGCATTCAGGGAACAACCTGCTCAACCTGCTTATACACCTGCCAGCAGGAGCAACACGCCCTCAACCCCATCCAGTTTTACGCTGCGAAAAGGCCACACAGCACTGGATGGAAATAAATTAGAAGTCAAGAGAAGGGGAGAGACAGTTTAGGGATCCATTTATAAACATCTCATTCCATGTTCACATCTAAATAAGTTGATTATGGTAATTCTGAGTTATGGGGTTGCCAGGGTAGATCTGTTGATTCCCCCAGGTGGGCGGAGCCTCTGTCCACAGGTCCTCTGAGCTCTTTTCTTTTTTTGCCTCACTGGAAGCGGCTGCTGTCGTCATGGTTACAGGTAGGAGGCTGGTGAGCTCGGGTTTCATCCACAGCTTTGTCTCTTGGTCTATATCAGGCTAGTGACGTGGGATTTTGTGAACTCACCAGTACTGTGCGTCAAGTGAGCCGGTATTGTTTTGTTTTTTTGTCTCATTCCTCAGCTAACTGAGTCATGCAGCGGCTGAGTTTATCTGACGAGTGAGGCGGAAGAAGTGGCCCTCAAAACCGGAATTGTTTTGTTAAGTCAAGAACAAGGAGTGGTTGTACCTGTTTTGCAAATTAATCTGAAGTTAAAGCTCCCTTGGGAGAGAAAAGCAAGAATACCTCATTAGATCTGAGAACGGCCTTTTTCACAAGCGCTAGTAACACTGACTTCACTATAGGCCTATTCATGTAGCTCAGTAAATGAGGACAGAATGACACTGAGCCACAACGTGCAATTACAGAACTCTTAAACTGAAGCAGCAAAATGGAATTCAGACATAATTAATGTCATTACTGTCTACCTGTGCTTTTCCTATGTGACCTGGTAAAATGTCACAACAACTAAATAAAAGCAATACAAGTCAAACAAGAGAAAAAAGAACGAAAAGTGTTGTGCATTTAAGAGCGATTTTTCATAAGCAACAAAAACATGGTGAATTCTCTGGGCAGATAATATGACCAGCATATTAAAATTAAAAATGTGTTGCCACGATGAAGCCAGGTCTCTGTAGATGCTGGCACAACAGTATCAAATCTGTATTTTTTGGTTTAGCCTGACTCTTATTTCATCCATCTTATTTTCTTTCAACATTAGCCAGGAGCAGGCTGGGTACACTCACAGAAATATTTAACCCTAACTTTTAAGATTTATGTAAAATAATTACATGACAAAGTTCCATTTAATTTTTTTTATATTTTGAACATAAACCTACCTAATAAACTTTACATGATGCATATGCATCAGTGTAATAAAGCCTATTCATTTGCATATTCACCAGGTTTATGTATTCAGTATTAATATAATTTATTGAATTGAAATGCATATTAATCAGATTATGTATTCAGAATACATTGAGTATATTTGTTTGAATTACATAGTGATTAGGTTACCTATTCAAGATGAATAATGTGTATGTGTTTGAAATACCTAACAATTAAGCTTAAATTCCATCAAAATGCATTAGATTTATG